>NW_026990293.1:0-10000 GCF_963921805.1 Phalacrocorax carbo | reverse complement strand
TGCCGCGGCGGCCCATTCCGGGGGTGCCGGACCCGGTCCGTTTTTTGCCGCAGCGGCCCATTCCGGGGTGCCGGCGCCGGTCCGTTTGTTGCCGCGGCGGCCCATTCCGGGGTGCCGGACCACGTCCGTTTTTTGCCGCGGCGGCCCATTCCGGGGTGCCGGGTCCGGTCCGTTTTTTGGCGTGGCGGCCCATGCCGGGGGTGCCGGCTCTGGTCCGTTTTTTGCCGCGGCGGCCCATTCCGGAGTGCCGGACCCGTCCGTTTTTTGCCGCGGCGGCCCATTCCGGGGTGCCGGGGCCGGTCCGTTTTTTGCCGTGGCGGCCCATTCCGGGGTGCCGGAGCTGGTCTGTTTTTTGCCGCGGCGGCCCATTCCGGAGTGCCGGCTCCGGTCCGTTTTTTGCCGCGGTGGCCCATTGCGGGGTGCCGGACCCGGTCCGTTTTTTGCCGCGTCGTCCCATTCCGGGGGTCCCGGAGCCGGTCCATTTTTTGCCGCGGCGGCCCATTCCGGGGTGCCGGCTCCTGTCCGTTTTTTGCCGCGGCGGCCCATGCCGGGGTGCCGGGGCCGGTCCGTTTTTTGCCGCGGCGGCCCATTCCGGGGTGCCGGGGCCGGTCCGTTTTTTGCCGCGGCGGCCCATTCCGGGGTGCCAGGGCCGGTCCGTTTTTTGCCGCGGCGGCCCATTCCGGGGTGCCGGACCCGGTCCGTTTTTTGCCGCGGCGGCCCATTCCGGGGGTGCCGGACCCGGTCCGTTTTTTGCCGCGGCGGACCATTCCAGGGTGCCAGGGCCGGTCCGTTTTTTGCCGCACCGTCCCATTCCGGGGTGCCAGGGCCGGTCCGTTTTTTGCCGCGGCGGCCCATTCCGGAGTGCCGGACCTCGTCCGTTTTTTGCCGCGGCGGCCCATTCCGGGGTGCCTGAGCCGGTCCGTTTTTTGCCACGGCGGTCCATTCCGGGGTGCTGGGGCTGGTCCGTTTTTTGCCGCGGCGGCCCATTCCGGGGTGCTGGGGCCGGTCCGTTTTTTGCCGCGTCGTCCCATTCCGGGGTGCCGGCTCCGGTCCGTTTTTTGCCGCGGCGGCCCATTCCGGGGTGCCGGACCCGGTCCGTTTTTTGCCGCGGCGGCCCATTCCGGGGTGCCGGAGGTGTTCCGTTTATTGCCGCGGCGGCCCATTCCAGAGTGTCGGACCAGGTCCGTTTTTTCCGCGGCGGCCCATTCCGTGGAGCCAGGGCCGGTCCGTTTTTTGCCGCGTCGGCCCATTCTGGGGTGCCGGCGCCGCTCCGTTTTTTGCCGCGGCGGCCCATTCCGGGGTGCCGGCTCCGGTCCGTTTTTTGCCGCGTCGGCCCATTCTGGGGTGCCGGCTCTGGTCCCTTTTTTGCCGCGGCGGCCCATTCCGGGGTGCCGGGGCTGGTCCGTTTTTTGCCACGGCGGCTCATTCCGGGGTGCCGGACCCGGTCCGTTTTTTGCCGCGGCGGCCCATTCCGGGGTGCCGGACCCGGTCCGTTTTCTGCCGCGGCGGCCCATTCCGGGGTGCCGGCGCCGGTCCGTTTTTTGCCGAGGCGGCCCATTCCGGGGTGCCGGACCCGGTCCGTTTTCTGCCGTGGCGGCCCATTCCGGGGTCCTGGAGCAGGTCCGTTTTTTGCCGCGGCGGCCCATTCCGGGGTGCCGGACCCGGTCCGTTTTTTGCCGCAGCGACCCATTCCGGGGTGCCGGCGCCGGTCCGTTTTTTGCCGCGGCGGCCCATTCCGGGGTGCCGGACCCGGTCCGTTTTTTGACGCGGCGGCCCATTCCGGGGTGCCGGCTCCGGTCCGTTTTTTGGCGTGGCGGCCCATGCCGGGGTGCCGGGGCCGGTCCGTTTTTTGCCGCGGCGGCCCATTCCGGGGTGCCGGCGCCGGTCCGTTTTTTGCCGCGGCGGCCCATTCCGGGGGTGCCGGCGCCGGTCCGTTTTTTGCCGCGGCGGCCCATTCCGGGGTGCCGGAGCCGGTCCGTTTTTTGCCGCGGCGGCCCATTCCGGAGTGCCGGCTCCGGTCCGTTTTTTGCCGCGGTGGCCCATTGCGGGGTGCCGGACCCGGTCCGTTTTTTGCCGCGTCGTCCCATTCCGGGGTCCCGGAGCCGGTCCATTTTTTGCCGCGGCGGCCCATTCCGGGGTGCCGGCTCCTGTCCGTTTTTTGCCGCGGCGGCCCATGCCGGGGTGCCGGGGCCGGTCCGTTTTTTGCCGCGGCGGCCCATTCCGGGGTGCCGGGGCCGGTCCGTTTTTTGCCGCGGCGGCCCATTCCGGGGTGCCGGAGGTGGTCCGTTTTTTGCCGCGGCGGCCCATTCCGGGGGTGCCGGACCCGGTCCGTTTTTTGCCGCGGCGGCCCATTCCGGGGTGCCGGACCCGGTCCGTTTTTTGCCGCGGCGGACCATTCCAGGGTGCCAGGGCCGGTCCGTTTTTTGCCGCACCGTCCCATTCCGGGGTGCCAGGGCCGGTCCGTTTTTTGCCGCGGCGGCCCATTCCGGAGTGCCGGACCCCGTCCGTTTTTTGCCGCGGCGGCCCATTCCGGGGTGCCGGACCCGGTCCGTTTTTTGGCGCGGCGGCCCATTCCGGGGGTGGCGGCTCCGGTCCGTTTTTTGCCGCGGCGGCCCATTCCGGGGTGCCGGACCCGGTCCGTTTTTTGCTGCGGCGGCCCATTCCGGGGTGCCAGCTCCGGTCCGTTTTTTGCCGCGGCGGCCCATTCCGGGGTGCCGGCGCCGGTCCGTTTTTTGCCGCGGCGGCTCATTCCGGGGTGCCGGGGCCAGTCCGTGTTTTGCCGCGGCGGCCCATTCCGGGGTGCCGGACCCGGTCCGTTTTTTGCCGCGGCGGCCCATTCCGGGCTGCCCGGGCCGGTCCGTTTTTTGCCGCGGCGGCCCATTCCGCAGTGCCGGACCCGGTCCGTTTTTTGCCGCGGCGGCCCATTCCGGGGTGCCGGGGCCGGTCCGTTTTTTGCCGCGGCGGCCCATTCCGGGGTGCCGGACCCGGTCCGGTTTTTGCCGCGGCGGCCCATTCCGGGGTGCCGGGGCCGGTCCGTTTTTTGCCGCGGCGGCCCATTCCGGGGTGCCGGACCCGGTCCGTTTTTTGCCGCGGCGGCCCATTCCGGGGTGCCGGGGCCGGTCCGTTTTTTGCCGCGGCGGCCCATTCCGCAGTGCCGGACCCGGTCTGTTTTTTGCTGCGGCGGCCCATTCCGGGGTGCCCGGGCCGGTCCGTTTTTTGCCGCGGCGGCCCATTCCGGGGTGCCGGGGCCGGTCCGTTTTTTGCCGCGGCGGCCCATTCCGGGGTGCCGGAGCCGGTCCGTGTTTTGCCGCGGCGGCCCATTCTGGGGTGCCGGAGCCGGTCCGTTTATTGCCACGGCGGCCCATTCCGGGGTGTCGGGGCCAGTCCGTTTTTTACCGCGGCGGCTCATTCCGGGGTGCCGGACCCTGTCCGTTTTTTGCCGCGGAGGTCCATTCCGGTGTGCTGGACCCGGTCCGTTTTTTGCCGCGGCGGCCCATTCCGGGGTGCCGGCGCCGGTCCGTTTTTTGCCGCGGCAGCCCATTCCGGGGTGCCGGACCCGGTCCGTTTTTTGCCGCGGCGGCCCATTCCGGGGTGCCGGCTCCTGTCCTTTTTTTGGCGTGGCGGCCCATGCCGGGGTGCCGGGGCCGGTCCGTTTTTTGCCGCGGCGGCCCATTCCGGGGTGTCGGACCCGGTCCGTTTTTTGCCGCGGCGGCCCATTCCGGGGTGCCGGACCCGGTCCGTTTTTTGCCGCGGCGGCCCATTCCGGAGTGCCGGACCCGCTCCGTTTTTTGCCGCGGCGGCCCATTCTGGGGTGCGGACCCGATCCGTTTTTTGCTGCGGCGGCCCATTCCGGGGTGCCGGCGCCGGTCCGTTTTTTGCCGCGGCGGCCCATTCCGGGGTGCCGGACCCGGTCCGTTTTTTGCCGCGGCGGCCCATTCCGGGGTGCCGGCTCCGGTCCGTTTTTTGGCGTGGCGGCCCATGCCGGTGTGCCGGAGCCGGTCCGTTTTTTGCCGCGGCGGCCCATTCCGGAGTGCCGGACCCCGTCCGTTTTTTGCCGCGGCGGCCCATTCCGGGGTGCCGGAGCTGGTCTGTTTTTTGCCGCGGCGGCCCATTCCGGAGTGCCGGCTCCGGTCCGTTTTTTGCCGCGGTGGCCCATTGCGGGGTGCCGGACCCGGTCCGTTTTTTGCCGCGTCGTCCCATTCCGGGGTCCCGGAGCCGGTCCATTTTTTGCCGCGTCGGCCCATTCCGGGGTGCCGGCTCCTGTCCGTTTTTTGCCGCGGCGGCCCATTCCGGGGTGCCGGACCCGGTCCGTTTTTTGCCGCGTCGTCCCATTCCGGGGTGCCGGGGCCGGTCCGTTTTTTGCCGCGGCGGCCCATTCCGGGGTGCCGGAGGTGGTCCGTTTTTTGCCGCGGCGGCCCATTCCGGGGTGCCGGACCCGGTCCGTTTTTTGCCGCGGCGGCCCATTCCGGGGTGCTGGCTCCAGTCCGTTTTTTGCCGCGGCGGCCCATTCCGGGGTGCCGGAGCCGGTCCGTTTTTTGCCGCGGCGGCCCATTCCGGGGGTGGCGGCGCCGGTCCATTTTTTGCCGCGGCGGCCCATTCCGGGGTGCCGGACCCGGTCCGTTTTTTGCCGCGGCGGCCCATTCTGGGCTGCTGGACCCGATCCGTTTTTTGCTGCGGCGGCCCATTCCGGGGTGCCGGGGCCGGTCCGTTTTTTGCCGCGGCGGCCCATTCCGGGGTGCCGGAGGTGGTCCGTTTTTTTGCCGCGGCGGCCCATTCCGGGGTGCTAGGGCCGGTCCGGTTTTTGCCGCGGCGGCCCATTCCGGGGTGCCGGCTCCGGTCCGTTTTTTGCCGCGGCGGCCCATTCCGGGGTGCCGGCGCCGGTCCGTTTTTTGCCTCGGCGGCCCATTCCGGGGTGCCGGACCCGGTCCGTTTTTTGCCTCGGCGGCCCATTCCGGGGTGCCGGACCCGGTCCGTTTTTTGCCGCGGCGGACCATTCCAGGGTGCCAGGGCCGGTCCGTTTTTTGCCGCACCGTCCCATTCCGGGGTGCCAGGGCCGGTCCGTTTTTTGCCGCGGCGGCCCATTCCGGAGTGCCGGACCCCGTCCGTTTTTTGCCGCGGCGGCCCATTCCGGGGTGCCGGACCCGGTCCGTTTTTTGGCGCGGCGGCCCATTCCGGGGTGGCGGCTCCGGTCCGTTTTTTGCCGCGGCGGCCCATTCCGGGGTGCCGGAGCCGGTCCGTTTTTTGCCACGGCGGCCCATTCCGGGGTGCCAGCTCCGGTCCGTTTTTTGCCGCGGCGGCCCATTCCGGGGTGCCGGCGCCGGTCCGTTTTTTGCCGCGGCGGCTCATTCCGGGGTGCCGGGGCCAGTCCGTGTTTTGCCGCGGCGGCCCATTCCGGGGTGCCGGACCCGGTCCGTTTTTTGCCGCGGCGGCCCATTCCGGGGTGCCCGGGCCGGTCCGTTTTTTGCCGCGGCGGCCCATTCCGGGGTGCCGGACCCGGTCCGTTTTTTGCCGCGGCGGCCCATTCCGGGGTGCCGGGGCCGGTCCGTTTTTTGCCGCGGCGGCCCATTCCGGGGTGCCGGCGCCGGTCCGTTTTTTGCCGCGGCGGCCCATTCCGGGGTGCCGGCGCCGGTCCGTTTTTTGCCGCGGCGGCCCATTCCGGGGTGCCGGAGCCGGTCCGTTTTTTGCCACGGCGGCCCATTCCGGGGTGCCGGGGCCGGTCCGTTTTTTGCCGCGGCGGCCCTTTCCGGGGTGCCGGCGCCGGTCCGTTTTTTGCCGCGGCGGACCATTCCGGGGTGCCAGGGCCGGTCCGGTTTTTGCCGCGGCGGCCCATTCCGGGGTGCCGGCTCCGGTCCGTTTTTTGCCGCGGCGGCCCATTCCGGGGTGCCCGCTCCGGTCCGTTTTTTGCCGCGGCGGCCCATTCCGGGGTGCCGGACCCGGTCCGTTTTTTGCCGCGGCGGCCCATTCCGGGGTGCCGGACCCGGTCCGTTTTTTGCCGCGGTGGCCCATTCCGGGGTGCCGGGGCCGGTCCGTTTTTTGCCGCTGCAGTCCATTCCGGGGTGCAGGGCCGGTCCGTTTTTTGCCGCGGCGGCCCATTCCGGGGTGCCGGACCCGGTCCATTTTTTGCCGCGGCGGCCCATTCCGGGGTGCCGGACCCGGTACGTTTTTTGCCGCGGCGGCCCATTCCGGGGTGCCGGGGCCGGTCCGTTTTTTGCTGCGGCGGCCCATTCCGGGGTGCCGGACCCGGTCCGTTTTTTGCCTCGGCGGCCCATTCCGGGGTGCCGGACCCGGTCCGTTTTTTGACGCGGCGGCCCATTCCGGGGTGCTGGGGCCGGTCCGTTTTTTGCCGCGGCGGCCCATTCCGGGCTGCCGGACCCAGTCCGTTTTTTGCCGCGGCGGCCCATTCCGGAGTGCCGGGGCCAGTCCGTTTTTTGCCGCGGCGGCCCATTCCGGGGTGCCGGGCCTGGTCCGTTTTTTGCCGCGGCGGCCCATTCCGGGGTGCTGGGGCCGGTCCGTTTTTTGCCGCGTCGGCCCATTCTGGGGTGCCGGCGCCGCTCCGTTTTTTGCCGCGGCGGCCCATTCCGGGGTACCGGCTCCGGTCCGTTTTTTGCCGCGTCGGCCCATTCTGGGGTGCCGGCTCTGGTCCCTTTTTTGCCGCGGCGGCCCATTCCGGGGTGCCGGGGCTGGTCCGTTTTTTGCCACGGCGGCTCATTCCGGGGTGCCGGAGCCGGTCCGTTTTTTGCCGCGGCGGCCCATTCCGGGGTGCCGGACCCGGTCCGTTTTCTGCCGCGGCGGCCCATTCCGGGGTGCAGCGGCCGGTCCGTTTTTTGCCGCGGCGGCCCATTCCGGGGTGCCGGACCCGGTCCGTTTTCTGCCGCGGCGGCCCATTCCGGGGTCCTGGAGCCGGTCCGTTTTTTGCCGCGGCGGCCCATTCCGGGGTGCCGGACCCGGTCCGTTTTTTGCCGCAGCGGCCCATTCCGGGGTGCCGGCGCCGGTCCGTTTTTTGCCGCGGCGGCCCATTCCGGGGTGCCGGACCCGGTCCGTTTTCTGCCGTGGCGGCCCATTCCGGGGTCCTGGAGCCGGTCCGTTTTTTGGCGTGGCGGCCCATGCCGGGGTGCCGGGGCCGGTCCGTTTTTTGCCGCGGCGGCCCATTCCGGAGTGCCGGACCCCGTCCGTTTTTTGCCGCGGCGGCCCATTCCGGGGTGTCGGACCCGGTCCGTTTTTTGCCGCGGCGGCCCATTCCGGGGTGCCGGAGCTGGTCTGTTTTTTGCCGCGGCGGCCCATTCCGGAGTGCCGGCTCCGGTCCTTTTTTTGCCGCGGTGGCCCATTGCGGGGTGCCGGACCCGGTCCGTTTTTTGCCGCGTCGTCCCATTCCGGGGTCCCGGAGCCGGTCCATTTTTTGCCGCGGCGGCCCATTCCGGGGTGCCGGCTCCTGTCCGTTTTTTGCCGCGGCGGCCCATTCTGGGGTGCCGGGGCCGGTCCGTTTTTTGCCGCGGCGGCCCATTCCGGGGTGCCGGGGCCGGTCCGTTTTTTGCCGCGGCGGCCCATTCCGGGGTGCCGGAGGTGGTCCGTTTTTTGCCGCGGCGGCCCATTCCGGGGTGCCGGACCCGGTCCGTTTTTTGCCGCGGCGGCCCATTCCGGGGTGCTGGCTCCAGTCCGTTTTTTGCCGCGGCGGCCCATTCCGGGGTGCCGGACCCGGTCCGTTTTTTGCCGCGGCGGCCCATTCCGGGGTGCCGGCGCCGGTCCATTTTTTGCCGCGGCGGCCCATTCCGGGGTGCCGGCTCCTGTCCGTTTTTTGCCGCGGCGGCCCATTCCGGGCTGCCGGACCCGATCCGTTTTTTGCTGCGGCGGCCCATTCCGGGGTGCCGGGGCCGGTCCGTTTTTTGCCGCGGCGGCCCATTCCGGGGTGCCGGAGGCGCTCCGTTTTTTGCCGCGGCGGCCCATTCCGGGGTGCCAGGGCCGGTCCGTTTTTTGCCGCGGCGGCCCATTCCGGGGTGCCGGCGCCGGTCCGTTTTTTGCCGCGGCGGCCCATTCCGGGGTGCCGGCGCCGGTCCGTTTTTTGACGCGGCGGCCCATTCCGGGGTGCTAGTGCCGGTCCGTTTTTTGCCGCGGCGGCCCATTCCGGGGTGCCGGACCCGGTCCGTTTTTTGCCGCGGCGGACCATTCCAGGGTGCCAGGGCCGGTCCGTTTTTTGCCGCACCGTCCCATTCCGGGGTGCCAGGGCCGGTCCGTTTTTTTGCCGCGGCGGCCCATTCCGGGGTGCCGGACCCGGTCCGATTTTTGGCGCGGCGGCCCATTCCGGGGTGGCGGCTCCGGTCCGTTTTTTGCCGCGGCGGCCCATTCCGGGGTGCCGGACCCGGTCCGTTTTTTGCCACGGCGGCCCATTCCGGGGTGCCAGCTCCGGTCCGTTTTTTGCCGCGGCGGCCCATTCCGGGGTGCCGGCGCCGGTCCGTTTTTTGCCGCGGCGGCTCATTCCGGGGTGCCGGGGCCAGTCCGTGTTTTGCCGCGGCGGCCCATTCCGGGGTGCCGGACCCGGTCCGTTTTTTGCCGCGGCGGCCCATTCCGGGGTGCCCGGGCCCCGTCCGTTTTTTGCCGCGGCGGCCCATTCCGGGGTGCCGGCTCCGGTCCGTTTTTTGCCGCGGCGGCCCATTCCGGGGTGCCGGGGCCGGTCCGTTTTTTGCCGCGGCGGCCCATTCCGGGGTGCCGGCGCCGGTCCGTTTTTTGCCGCGGCGGCCCATTCCGGGGTGCCGGCGCCGGTCCGTTTTTTGCCGCGGCGGCCCATTCCGGGGTGCCGGAGCCGGTCCGTTTTTTGCCGCGGCGGCCCATTCCGGGGTGCCGGACCCGGTCCGTTTTTTGCCGCGGCGGCCCATTCCGGGGTGCCGGCGCCGGTCCGTTTTTTGCCGCGGCGGACCATTCCGGGGTGCCGGACCCGGTCCGGTTTTTGCCGCGGCGGCCCATTCCGGGGTGCCGGCTCCGGTCCGTTTTTTGCCGCGGCGGCCCATTCCGGGGTGCCCGCTCCGGTCCGTTTTTTGCCGCAGCGGCCCATTCCGGGGTGCCGGACCCGGTCCGTTTTTTGCCGCGGCGGCCCATTCCGGGGTGCCGGACCCGGTCCGTTTTTTGCCGCGGCGGCCCATTCCGGGGTGCCAGGGCCGGTCCGTTTTTTGCCGCGGCGGCCCATTCCGGGGTGCCAGGGCCGGTCCGTTTTTTGCCGCGGCGGCCCATTCCGGGGTGCCGGACCCGGTCCATTTTTTGCCGCGGCGGCCCATTCCGGGGTGCCGGACCCGGTACGTTTTCTGCCGCTGCGGCCCATTCCGGGGTGCCGGGGCCGGTCCGTTTTTTGCTGCGGCGGCCCATTCCGGGGTGCCGGACCCGGTCCGTTTTTTGCCTCGGCGGCCCATTCCGGGGTGCCGGACCCGGTCCGTTTTTTGACGCGGCGGCCCATTCCGGGGTGCTGGGGCCGGTCCGTTTTTTGCCGCGGCGGCCCATTCCGGGGTGCCGGCGCCGGTCCGTTTTTTGCCGCGGCGGCCCATTCCGGAGTGCCGGGGCCAGTCCGTTTTTTGCCGCGGCGGCCCATTCCGGGGTGCCGGCTCCGGTCCGGTTTTTGCCGCGGCGGCCCATTCCGGGGTGCCGGAGCCGGTCCGTTTTTTGCCGCGGCGGCCCATTCCGGGGTGCTGGGGCCGGTCCGTTTTTTGCCGCGGCGGCCCATTCCGGGGTGCCGGCTCCGGTCCGTTTTTTGCCGCGGCGGCCCATTCCGGGGTGCCGGACACGGTCCGTTTTTTGCCGCGGCGGCCCATTCCGGGGTGCCGGCTCCGGTCCGTTTTTTGCCGCGGCGGCCCATTCCGGGGTGCCCGCTCCGGTCTGTTTTTTGCCGCGGCGGCCCATTCCGGGGTGCCGGACCCGGTCCGTTTTTTGCCGCGGCGGCCCATTCCGGGGTGCCGGACCCGGTCCGTTTTTTGCCGCGGCGGCCCATTCCGGGGTGCCGGGGCCGGTCCGTTTTTTGCCG
>NW_026990292.1:0-26286 GCF_963921805.1 Phalacrocorax carbo | reverse complement strand
CGGACCGGAGCTGGCACCCCGGAATGGGCCGCCGCGTCAAAAAACGGACCGGAGCCGGCACCCCGGAATGGGCCGCCACGGCAAAAAACGGACCGGCCCCGGCACCCCGGAATGGGCCGCCGCGGCAAAAAACGGACCGGCTCTGGCACCCCGGAATGGGCAGCCGCGGCAAAAAACGGACCGGCGCCGGCACCCCGGAATGGGCCGCCGCGGCAAAAAACGGACCGGCGCCGGCACCCCGGAATGGGCCGCCGCGGCAAAAAACGGACCGGCGCCGGCTCCCCGGAATGGGCCGCCGCGGCAAAAAACGGACCGGAGCCGGCACCCCGGAATGGGCCGCCGCAGCAAAAAACGGACCGGCCCCGGCACCCCGGAATGGGCCGCGCGGCAAAAAACGGACCGGAGCCGGCACCCCGGAATGGGCCGCCGCGGCAAAAAACGGACCCGGCCCCGGCACCCCGGAATGGGCCGCCGCAGCAAAAAACGGACCGGCCCCGGCACCCTGGAATGGGCCGCCGCGGCAAAAAACGGACCGGGTCCGGCACCCCGGAATGGGCCGCCGCGGCAAAAAACGGACCGGCGCCGGCACCCCGGAATGGGCCGCCGCGGCAAAAAACGGACCGGAGCCGGCACCCCGGAATGGGCCGCCGCGGCAAAAAACGGACCGGCCCCGGCACCCCGGAATGGGCCGCCGCGGCAAAAAACGGACCGGAGCCGGCACCCCGGAATGGGCCGCCGCGGCAAAAAACGGACCGGCGCCGGCACCCCGGAATGGGCCGCCGCGGCAAAAAAGGGACCGGGTCCGGCACCCCGGAATGGGCCGCCGCGGCAAAAAACGGACCGGAGCCGGCACCCCGGAATGGGCCGCCGCGGCAAAAAACGGACCGGCCGCGGCACACCGGAATGGGCCGCCGCGGCAAAAAACGGACCGGCCCCGGCACCCCGGAATGGGCCGCCGCGGCAAAAAACGGACCTGGTCCGGCACCCCGGAATGGGCCGCCGCGGAAAAAAACGGACCGGCCCCGGCACCCCGGAATGGGCCGCCGCGGCAAAAAACGGACCGGAGCCGGCACCCCGGAATGGGCCGCCGCGTCAAAAAACGGACCGGAGCCGGCACCCCGGAATGGGCCGCCGCGGCAAAAAACGGACCGGGTCCGGCACCCCGGAATGGGCCGCCGCGGCAAAAAACGGACCGGCGCCGGCAGCCCGGAATGGGCCGCCGCGGCAAAAAACGGACCGGCCCCGGCACACCGGAATGGGCCGCCGCGGCAAAAAACGGACCGGCCCCGGCACCCCGGAATGGGCCGCCGCGGCAAAAAACGGACCGGAGCCGGCACCCCGGAATGGGCCGCCGCGTCAAAAAACGGACCGGCGCCGGCACCCCGGAATGGGCCGCCGCGTCAAAAAACGGACCGGCGCCGGCACCCCGGAATGGGCCGCCGCGGCAAAAAACGGACCGGCGCCGGCACCCCGGAATGGGCCGCCGCGGCAAAAAACGGACCGGCCCCGGCACACCGGAATGGGCAGCCGCGGTAAAAAACGGACCGGCCCCGGCACCCCGGAATGGGCCGCCGCGGCAAAAAACGGACCGGCCCCGGCACCCCGGAATGGGCCGCCGCGGCAAAAACGGACCGGCCCCGGCACCCCGGAATGGGCCGCCGCGGCAAAAAACGGACCGGCTCCGGCACCCCGGAATGGGCCGCCGCGGCAAAAAACGGACCGGGTCCGGCACCCCGGATAGGGCCGCCGCGGCAAAAAACGGACCGGCGCCGGCACCCCGGAATGGGCCGCCGCGGCAAAAAACGGACCGGGTCCGGCACCCCGGAATGGGCCGCCGCGGCAAAAAACGGACCGGCCCCGGCACCCCGGAATGGGCCGCCGCGGCAAAAAACGGATCGGGTCCGGCACCCCGGAATGGGCCGCCGCGGCAAAAAACGGACCGGGTCCGGCACCCCGGAATGGGCCGCCGCGGCAAAAACGGACCGGCGCCGGCACCCCGGAATGGGCCGCCGCGGCAAAAAACGGACCGGCCCCGGCACCCCGGAATGGGCCGCCGCGGCAAAAAACGGACCGGGTCCGGCACCCCGGAATGGGCCGCCGCGGCAAAAAACGGACCGGCCCCGGCACCCCGGAATGGGCCGCCGCGGCAAAAAACGGACCGGCGCCGGCACCCCGGAATGGGCCGCCGCGGCAAAAAACGGACCGGAGCCGGCCCCCCGGAATGGGCCGCCGCGGCAAAAAACGGACCGGAGCCGGCACCCCGGAATGGGCCGCCGCGTCAAAAAACGGACCGGCGCCGGCACCCCGGAATGGGCCGCCGCGGCAAAAAACGGACCGGGTCCGGCACCCCGGAATGGGCCACCGCGGCAAAAAACGGACCGGCCCCGGCACCCCGGAATGGGCCGCCGCGGCAAAAAACGGACCGGCCCCGGCACACCGGAATGGGCCGCCGCGGCAAAAAACGGACCGGGGCCGGCAGCCCGGAATGGGCCGCCGCGGCAAAAAACGGATCGGGTCCGGCACCCCGGAAAGGGCCGCCGCGGCAAAAAACGGACCGGCGCCGGCACCCCGGAATGGGCCGCCGCGGCAAAAAACGGACCGGGTCCGGCACCCCGGAATGGGCCGCCGCGTCAAAAAACGGACCGGCCCCGGCACCCCGGAATGGGCCGCCGCGGCAAAAAACGGACCGGAGCCGGCACCCCGGAATGGGCAGCCGCGGCAAAAAACGGACCGGCCCCGGCACCCCGGAATGGGCCGCCGCGGCAAAAAAACGGGGACCGGCCCCGGCACCCCGGAATGGGCCGCCGCAGCAAAAAACGGACCGGCCCCGGCACCCCGGAATGGGCCGCCGCGGCAAAAAACGGACCGGAGCCGGCACCCCGGAATGGGCCGCCGCGGCAAAAAACGGACCGGCCCCGGCACCCCGGAATGGGCCGCCGCGGCAAAAAACGGACCGGAGCTGGCACCCCGGAATGGGCCGCCGCGTCAAAAAACGGACCGGAGCCGGCACCCCGGAATGGGCCGCCGCGGCAAAAAACGGACCGGCCCCGGCACCCCGGAATGGGCCGCCGCGGCAAAAAACGGACCGGCCCCGGCACCCCGGAATGGGCCGCCGCGGCAAAAAACGGACCGGGTCCGGCACCCCGGAATGGGCCGCCGCGGCAAAAAACGGACCGGAGCCGGCACCCCGGAATGGGCCGCCGCGGCAAAAAACGGACCGGCTCTGGCACCCCGGAATGGGCCGCCGCGGCAAAAAACGGACCGGCGCCGGCACCCCGGAATGGGCCGCCGCGGCAAAAAACGGACCGGCCCCGGCACCCCGGAATGGGCCGCCGCGGCAAAAAACGGACCGGCCCCGGCACCCCGGAATGGGCCGCCGCGGCAAAAAACGGACCGGAGCCGGCAACCCGGAATGGGCCGCCGCGGCAAAAAACGGACCGGCGCCGGCACCCCGGAATGGGCCGCCGCGGCAAAAAACGGACCGGCGCCGGCACCCCGGAATGGGCCGCCGCGGCAAAAAACGGACCGGAGCCGGCACCCCGGAATGGGCCGCCGCGGCAAAAAACGGACCGGAGCCAGCACCCCGGAATGGGCCGCCGCGGCAAAAAACGGACCGGCCCTGGCACCCCGGAATGGGCCGCCGCGGCAAAAAACGGACCGGCGCCGGCACCCCAGAATGGGCCGCCGCGGCAAAAAACGGACCGGCCCCGGCACCCCGGAATGGGCCGCCGCGGCAAAAAACGGACCGTAGCCGGCACCCTGGAATGGGCCGCCGCGGCAAAAAAACGGACCGGGTCCGGCACCCCGGAATGGGCTACCGCGGCAAAAAACGGACCGGCCCCGGCACCCCGGAATGGGCCACCGCGTCAAAAAACGGACCGGAGCTGGCACCCCAGAATGGGCCGCCGCGGCAAAAACGGACCAGAGCCGGCACCCCGGAATGGGCCGCCGCGTCAAAAAACGGACCGGCTCCGGCACCCCGGAATGGGCCGCCGCGTCAAAAAACGGACCGGAGCTGGCACCCCAGAATGGGCCGCCGCCACAAAAAACGGACCGGGTCCGGCACCCCGGAATGGGCCGCTGCGGCAAAAAACGGACCGGGTCCGGCACCCCGGAATGGTCCGCCGCGGCAAAAAACGGGACCGGCCCCGGCACCCCGGAATGGGCCGCCGCGGCAAAAAACGGACCGGGTCCGGCACCCCGGAATGGGCCGCCGCGGCAAAAAACGGACCGGCGCCGGCACCCCGGAATGGGCCGCCGCGGCAAAAAACGGACCGGCCCCGGCACCCCGGAATGGGCCGCCGCGGCAAAAAACGGACCGGCCCCGGCACACCGGAATGGGCAGCCGCGGTAAAAAACGGACCGGCCCCGGCACCCCGGAATGGGCCGCCGCGGCAAAAAAACGGACCGGCCCCGGCACCCCGGAATGGGCCGCCGCGGCAAAAAACGGACCGGCCCCGGCACCCCGGAATGGGCCGCCGCGGCAAAAAACGGACCGGCTCCGGCACCCCGGAATGGGCCGCCGCGGCAAAAAACGGACCGGGTCCGGCACCCCGGAATGGGCCGCCGCGGCAAAAAACGGACCGGGTCCGGCACCCCGGAATGGGCCGCCGCGGCAAAAAACGGACCGGCCCCGGCACCCCGGAATGGGCCGCCGCGTCAAAAAACGGACCGGCCCCGGCACCCCCGAATGGGCCGCCGCGGCAAAAAAACGGATCGGGTCCGGCACCCCGGAATGGGCCGCCGCGGCAAAAAAACGGACCGGGTCCGGCACCCCGGAATGGGCCGCCGCGGCAAAAAACGGACCGGCGCCGGCACCCCGGAATGGGCCGCCGCGGCAAAAAACGGACCGGCCCCCGGCACCCCGGAATGGGCCGCCGCAGCAAAAAACGGACCGGGTCCGGCACCCCGGAATGGGCCGCCGCGGCAAAAAACGGACCGGAGCCGGCACCCCGGAATGGGCCGCCGCGGCAAAAAACGGACCGGGGCCGGCACCCCGGAATGGGCCGCCGCGGCAAAAAACGGACCGGGTCCGGCACCCCGGAATGGGCCGCCGTGGCAAAAAACGGACGGAGCTGGCACCCCGGAATGGGCCGCCGCGTCAAAAAACGGACCGGAGCCGGCACCCCGGAATGGGCCGCCACGGCAAAAAACGGACCGGCCCCGGCACCCCGGAATGGGCCGCCGCGGCAAAAAACGGACCGGCTCTGGCACCCCGGAATGGGCAGCCGCGGCAAAAAAACGGACCGGCGCCGGCACCCCCGGAATGGGCCGCCGCGGCAAAAAACGGACCGGCGCCGGCACCCCGGAATGGGCCGCCGCGGCAAAAAACGGACCGGCGCCGGCTCCCCGGAATGGGCCGCCGCGGCAAAAAACGGACCGGAGCCGGCACCCCGGAATGGGCCGCCGCAGCAAAAAACGGACCGGCCCCGGCACCCCGGAATGGGCCGCCGCGGCAAAAAACGGACCGGAGCCGGCACCCCGGAATGGGCCGCCGCGGCAAAAAACGGACCGGCCCCCGGCACCCCCGGAATGGGCCGCCGCAGCAAAAAACGGACCGGCCCCGGCACCCTGGAATGGGCCGCCGCGGCAAAAAACGGACCGGGTCCGGCACCCCGGAATGGGCCGCCGCGGCAAAAAACGGACCGGCGCCGGCACCCCGGAATGGGCCGCCGCGGCAAAAAACGGACCGGAGCCGGCACCCCGGAATGGGCCGCCGCGGCAAAAAAACGGACCGGCCCCGGCACCCCGGAATGGGCCGCCGCGGCAAAAAACGGACCGGAGCCGGCACCCCGGAATGGGCCGCCGCGGCAAAAAACGGACCGGCGCCGGCACCCCGGAATGGGCCGCCGCGGCAAAAAAGGGACCGGGTCCGGCACCCGGAATGGGCCGCCGCGGCAAAAAACGGACCGGAGCCGGCACCCCCGGAATGGGCCGCCGCGGCAAAAAACGGACCGGCCGCGGCACACCGGAATGGGCCGCCGCGGCAAAAAACGGACCGGCCCCGGCACCCCGGAATGGGCCGCCGCGGCAAAAAACGGACCTGGTCCGGCACCCCGGAATGGGCCGCCGCGGAAAAAAACGGACCGGCCCCGGCACCCCGGAATGGGCCGCCGCGGCAAAAAACGGGACCGGAGCCGGCACCCCGGAATGGGCCGCCGCGTCAAAAAACGGACCGGAGCCGGCACCCCGGAATGGGCCGCCGCGGCAAAAAAACGGACCGGGGTCCGGCACCCCGGAATGGGCCGCCGCGGCAAAAAACGGACCGGCGCCGGCAGCCCGGAATGGGCCGCCGCGGCAAAAAACGGACCGGCCCCGGCACACCGGAATGGGCCGCCGCGGCAAAAAACGGACCGGCCCCGGCACCCCGGAATGGGCCGCCGCGGCAAAAAACGGACCGGAGCCGGCACCCCGGAATGGGCCGCCGCGTCAAAAAACGGACCGGCGCCGGCACCCGGAATGGGCCGCCGCGTCAAAAAACGGACCGGCGCCGGCACCCCGGAATGGGCCGCCGCGGCAAAAAACGGACCGGCGCCGGCACCCCGGAATGGGCCGCCGCGGCAAAAAAACGGACCGGCCCCGGCACACCGGAATGGGCAGCCGCGGTAAAAAACGGACCGGCCCCGGCACCCCGGAATGGGCCGCCGCGGCAAAAAACGGACCGGCCCCGGCACCCCGGAATGGGCCGCCGCGGCAAAAAACGGGACCGGCCCCGGCACCCCGGAATGGGCCGCCGCGGCAAAAAAACGGACCGGCTCCGGCACCCCGGAATGGGCCGCCGCGGCAAAAAACGGACCGGGTCCGGCACCCCGGATAGGGCCGCCGCGGCAAAAAACGGACCGGCGCCGGCACCCCGGAATGGGCCGCCGCGGCAAAAAACGGACCGGGTCCGGCACCCCGGAATGGGCCGCCGCGGCAAAAAACGGACCGGCCCCGGCACCCCGGAATGGGCCGCCGCGGCAAAAAACGGATCGGGTCCGGCACCCCGGAATGGGCCGCCGCGGCAAAAAACGGACCGGGTCCGGCACCCCGGAATGGGCCGCCGCGGCAAAAAACGGACCGGCGCCGGCACCCCGGAATGGGCCGCCGCGGCAAAAAACGGACCGGCCCCGGCACCCCGGAATGGGCCGCCGCAGCAAAAAACGGACCGGGTCCGGCACCCCGGAATGGGCCGCCGCGGCAAAAAACGGACCGGCCCCGGCACCCCGGAATGGGCCGCCGCGGCAAAAAACGGACCGGGTCCGGCACCCCGGAATGGGCCGCCGCGTCAAAAAACGGACCGGCGCCGGCACCCCGGAATGGGCCGCCGCGTCAAAAAACGGACCGGCGCCGGCACCCCGGAATGGGCCGCCGCGGCAAAAAACGGACCGGCGCCGGCACCCCGGAATGGGCCGCCGCGTCAAAAAACGGACCGGCCCCGGCACACCGGAATGGGCAGCCGCGGTAAAAAACGGACCGGCCCCGGCACCCCGGAATGGGCCGCCGCGGCAAAAAACGGACCGGCCCCGGCACCCCGGAATGGGCCGCCGCGGCAAAAAACGGACCGGCCCCGGCACCCCGGAATGGGCCGCCGCGGCAAAAAACGGACCGGCTCCGGCACCCCGGAATGGGCCGCCGCGGCAAAAAACGGACCGGGTCCGGCACCCCGGATAGGGCCGCCGCGGCAAAAAACGGACCGGCGCCGGCACCCCCGGAATGGGCCGCCGCGGCAAAAAACGGACCGGGTCCGGCACCCCGGAATGGGCCGCCGCGGCAAAAAACGGACCGGCCCCGGCACCCCGAATGGGCCGCCGCGGCAAAAAAACGGATCGGGTCCGGCACCCCGGAATGGGCCGCCGCGGCAAAAAACGGACCGGGTCCGGCACCCCGGAATGGGCCGCCGCGGCAAAAAACGGACCGGCGCCGGCACCCCGGAATGGGCCGCCGCGGCAAAAAAACGGACCTGGTCCGGCACCCCGGAATGGGCCGCCGCGGCAAAAAAACGGACCGGCCCCGGCACCCCGGAATGGGCCGCCGCGGCAAAAAAACGGACCGGGTCCGGCACCCCCGGAATGGGCCGCCGCGGCAAAAAACGGACCGGCGCCGGCACCCCGGAATGGGCCGCCGTGGCAAAAAACGGACCGGAGCTGGCACCCCGGAATGGGCCGCCGCGTCAAAAAACGGACCGGCCCCGGCACCCCGGAATGGGCCGCCGCGTCAAAAAACGGACCGGAGCCGGCACACCGGAATGGGCCGCCGCGGCAAAAAACGGACCGGCCCCGGCACCCCGGAATGGGCCGCCGTGGCAAAAAACGGACCGGCCCCGGCAGCCCGGAATGGGCCGCCGCGTCAAAAAACGGACCGGAGCCGGCACCCCGGAATGGGCCGCCGCGGCAAAAAACGGACCGGCCCCGGCACCCCGGAATGGGCCGCCGCGGCAAAAAACGGACCGGCCCCGGCACCCCCGGAATGGGCCGCCGCGGCAAAAAACGGACCGGCGCCGGCACCCCGGAATGGGCCGCCGCGGCAAAAAAAACGGACCGGAGCCGGCACCCCGGAATGGGCCGCCGCGGCAAAAAAACGGACCGGCTCCGGCACCCCGGAATGGGCCGCCGCGGCAAAAAACGGACCGGCGCCGGCACCCCGGAATGGGCCGCCGCGGCAAAAAACGGACCGGGTCCGGCCCCCCGGAATGGGCCGCCGCGGCAAAAAACGGACCGGCGCCGGCTCCCCGGAATGGGCCGCCGCGGCAAAAAAACGGACCGGAGCCGGCACCCCGGAATGGGCTGCCGCGGCAAAAAACGGACCGGCGCCGGCACCCCGGAATGGGCCGCCGCGGCAAAAAACGGACCGGAGCCGGCACCCCGGAATGGGCCGCCGCGGCAAAAAACGGACCGGCCCCGGCACCCCGGAATGGGCCGCCGCAGCAAAAAACGGACCGGCGCCGGCACCCCGGAATGGGCCGCCGCGGCAAAAAACGGACCGGGTCCGGCACCCCGGAATGGGCCGCCGCGGCAAAAAACGGACCGGAGCCGGCACCCCGGAATGGGCCGCCGCCCGCGGCAAACAAAACGGACCGGCGCCGGCACCCCGGAATGGGCCGCCGCGTCAAAAAACGGACCGGAGCCGGCACCCCGGAATGGGCCGCCGCGGCAAAAAACGGACCGGGGCCGGCACCCCGGAATGGGCCGCCGCGGCAAAAAAACGGACCGGGCCCCGGCACCCCGGAATGGGCCGCCGCGGCAAAAATCGGACCGGCGCCGGCACCCCGGAATGGGCCGCCGCGGCAAAAAACGGACCGGAGCCCGCACCCCGGAATGGGCCGCCGCGGCAAAAAACGGACCGGAGCCGGCCCCCCGGAATGGGCCGCCGCGTCAAAAAACGGACCGGAGCCCGCACCCCCGGAATGGGCCGCCGCGGCAAAAAACGGACCGGCGCCGGCACCCCGGAATGGGCCGCCGCGGCAAAAAAACGGACCGGAGCCCGCACCCCGGAATGGGCCGCCGCGGCAAAAAACGGACCGGAGCCGGCACCCCGGAATGGGCCGCCGCGTCAAAAAACGGACCGGCGCCGGCACCCCGGAATGGGCCGCCGCGGCAAAAAACGGACCGGGTCCGGCACCCCGGAATGGGCCGCCGCGGCAAAAAACGGACCGGAGCCGGCCCCCCGGAATGGGCCGCCGCGGCAAAAAACGGACCGGCCCCGGCACACCGGAATGGGCCGCCGCGGCAAAAAAACGGACCGGGGCCGGCACCCCGGAATGGGCCGCCCGCCGGCAAAAAAACGGACCTGGTCCGGCACCCCGGGAATGGGCCGCCGCGTCAAAAAACGGACCGGAGCCGGCACCCCGGATAGGGCCGCCGCGGCAAAAAACGGACCGGCGCCGGCACCCCGGGAATGGGCCGCCGCGGCAAAAAACGGACCGGGTCCGGCACCCCGGAATGGGCCGCCGCGTCAAAAAACGGACCGGCCCCGGCACCCCGGAATGGGCAGCCGCGGCAAAAAACGGACCGGCCCCGGCACCCCGGAATGGGCCGCCGCGGCAAAAAACGGACCGGCCCCCGGCACCCCGGAATGGGCCGCCGCAGCAAAAAACGGACCGGCCCCGGCACCCCGGAATGGGCCGCCGCGGCAAAAAAACGGACCGGCCCCGGCACCCCGGAATGGGCCGCCGCGTCAAAAAACGGACCGGGTCCGGCACCCCGGAATGGGCCGCCGCGTCAAAAAACGGACCGGGTCCGGCACCCCGGAATGGGCCGCCGCGGCAAAAAACGGACCGGCCCCCGGCACCCCGGAATGGGCCGCCGCGTCAAAAAACGGACCGGAGCCGGCACCCGGAATGGGCCGCCGCGGCAAAAAACGGACCGGCCCCGGCACCCCGGAATGGGCCGCCGCGGGCAAAAAACGGACCGGCCCCGGCACCCCCGGAATGGGCCGCCGCGGCAAAAAACGGACCGGCGCCGGCACCCCGGAATGGGCCGCCGCGGCAAAAAACGGACCGGAGCCGGCACCCCGGAATGGGCCGCCGCGGCAAAAAAACGTACCGGCTCCGGCACCCCGGAATGGGCCGACGCCGCAAAAAACGGACCGCGTCCGTCACCCCGAATGGGTCGCCGCGGCAAAAAACGTACCGGCCCCCGGCACCCCGGAATGGGCCGCGCGGCAAAAAACGGACCGGAGCCCGCACCCCGGAATGGGCCGCCGCGGCAAAAAACGGACCGGAGCCGGCCCCCCGGAATGGGCCGCCGCGGCAAAAAACGGACCGGAGCCGGCACCCCGGAATGGGCCGCCGCGTCAAAAAAACGGACCGGCGCCGGCACCCCGGAATGGGCCGCCGCGGCAAAAAACGGACCGGGTCCGGCACCCCGGAATGGGCCGCCGCGGCAAAAAACGGACCGGCCCCGGCACCCCGGAATGGGCCGCCGCGGCAAAAAAACGGACCGGCCCCGGCACACCGGAATGGGCCGCCGCGGCAAAAAACGGACCGGGGCCGGCACCCCGGAATGGGCCGCCGCGGCAAAAAACGGACCGGCCCCGGCACACCGGAATGGGCCGCCGCGGCAAAAAACGGACCGGGGCCGGCACCCCGGAATGGGCCGCCGCGGCAAAAAACGGACCTGGTCCGGCACCCCGGAATGGGCCGCCGCGTCAAAAAACGGACCGGAGCCGGCACCCCGGATAGGGCCGCCGCGGCAAAAAACGGACCGGCGCCGGCACCCCGGAATGGGCCGCCGCGGCAAAAAACGGACCGGGTCCGGCACCCCGGAATGGGCCGCCGCGTCAAAAAACGGACCGGCCCCGGCACCCCGGAATGGGCAGCCGCGGCAAAAAACGGACCGGCCCCGGCACCCCGGAATGGGCCGCCGCGGCAAAAAACGGACCGGCCCCGGCACCCCGGAATGGGCCGCCGCGGCAAAAAACGGACCGGCCCCGGCACCCCGGAATGGGCCGCCGCAGCAAAAAACGGACCGGCCCCGGCACCCCGGAATGGGCCGCCGCGGCAAAAAACGGACCGGCCCCGGCACCCCGGAATGGGCCGCCGCGTCAAAAAACGGACCGGGTCCGGCACCCCGGAATGGGCCGCCGCGTCAAAAAACGGACCGGGTCCGGCACCCCGGAATGGGCCGCCGCGGCAAAAAACGGACCGGCCCCGGCACCCCGGAATGGGCCGCCGCGTCAAAAAACGGACCGGAGCCGGCACCCGGAATGGGCCGCCGCGGCAAAAAACGGACCGGCCCCGGCACCCCCGGAATGGGCCGCCGCGGCAAAAAACGGACCGGCCCCGGCACCCCGGAATGGGCCGCCGCGGCAAAAAACGGACCGGCGCCGGCACCCCGGAATGGGCCGCCGCGGCAAAAAACGGACCGGAGCCGGCACCCCGGAATGGGCCGCCGCGGCAAAAAACGTACCGGCTCCGGCACCCCGGAATGGGCCGACGCCGCAAAAAACGGACCGCGTCCGTCACCCCGGAATGGGTCGCCGCGGCAAAAAACGTACCGGCCCCGGCACCCCGGAATGGGCCGCCGCGGCAAAAAACGGACCGGCGCCGGCTCCCCGGAATGGGCCGCCGCGGCAAAAAACGGACCGGAGCCGGCACCCCGGAATGGGCCGCCGCGTCAAAAAACGGACCGGCGCCGGCACCCCGGAATGGGCCGCCGCGGCAAAAAAACGGACCGGAGCCGGCACCCCGGAATGGGCCGCCGCGGCAAAAAACGGACCGGCCCCGGCACCCCGGAATGGGCCGCCGCAGCAAAAAACGGACCGGCCCCGGGCACCCTGGAATGGGCCGCCGCGGCAAAAAACGGACCGGGTCCGGCACCCCGGAATGGGCCGCCGCAGCAAAAAACGGACCGGCCCCGGGCACCCCGGAATGGGCCGCCGCGGCAAAAAACGGACCGGCCCCGGCACCCCGGAATGGGCCGCCGCGGCAAAAAACGGACCGGAGCCCGCACCCCGGAATGGGCCGCCGCGGCAAAAAACGGACCGGAGCCGGCCCCCCGGAATGGGCCGCCGCGGCAAAAAACGGACCGGAGCCGGCACCCCGGAATGGGCCGCCGCGTCAAAAAACGGACCGGCGCCGGCACCCCGGAATGGGCCGCCGCGGCAAAAAACGGACCGGGTCCGGCACCCCGGAATGGGCCGCCGCGGCAAAAAACGGACCGGCCCCGGCACCCCGGAATGGGCCGCCGCGGCAAAAAACGGACCGGCCCCGGCACACCGGAATGGGCCGCCGCGGCAAAAAACGGACCGGGGCCGGCACCCCGGAATGGGCCGCCGCGGCAAAAAACGGATCGGGTCCGGCACCCCGGAAAGGGCCGCCGCGGCAAAAAACGGACCGGCGCCGGCACCCCGGAATGGGCCGCCGCGGCAAAAAACGGACCGGGTCCGGCACCCCGGAATGGGCCGCCGCGTCAAAAAACGGACCGGCCCCGGCACCCCGGAATGGGCCGCCGCGGCAAAAAACGGACCGGAGCCGGCACCCCGGAATGGGCAGCCGCGGCAAAAAACGGACCGGCCCCGGCACCCCGGAATGGGCCGCCGCGGCAAAAAACGGACCGGCCCCGGCACCCCGGAATGGGCCGCCGCAGCAAAAAACGGACCGGCCCCGGCACCCCGGAATGGGCCGCCGCGGCAAAAAACGGACCGGCCCCGGCACCCCGGAATGGGCCGCCGCGGCAAAAAACGGACCGGAGCCGGCACCCCGGAATGGGCCGCCGCGGCAAAAAACGGACCGGCCCCGGCACCCCGGAATGGGCCGCCGCGGCAAAAAACGGACCGGAGCTGGCACCCCGGAATGGGCCGCCGCGTCAAAAAACGGACCGGAGCCGGCACCCCGGAATGGGCCGCCGCGGCAAAAAACGGACCGGCCCCGGCACCCCGGAATGGGCCGCCGCGGCAAAAAACGGACCGGCCCCGGCACCCCGGAATGGGCCGCCGCGGCAAAAAACGGACCGGCCCCGGCACCCCGAATGGGCCGCCGCGGCAAAAAACGGACCGGAGCCGGCACCCCGGAATGGGCCGCCGCGGCAAAAAACGGACCGGCTCTGGCACCCCGGAATGGGCCGCCGCGGCAAAAAACGGACCGGCGCCGGCACCCCGGAATGGGCCGCCGCGGCAAAAAACGGACCGGCCCCGGCACCCCGGAATGGGCCGCCGCGGCAAAAAACGGACCGGCCCCGGCACCCCGGAATGGGCCGCTGCAGCAAAAAACGGACCGGAGCCGGCACCCCGGAATGGGCCGCCGCGGCAAAAAACGGACCGGCGCCAGCACCCCGGAATGGGCCGCCGCGGCAAAAAACGGACCGGCGCCGGCACCCCGGAATGGGCCGCCGCGTCAAAAAAACGGACCGGAGCCGGCACCCCGGAATGGGCCGCCGCGGCAAAAAACGGACCGGCGCCCGCACCCCGGAATGGGCCGCCGCGGCAAAAAACGGACCGGCTCCGGCACCCCGGAATGGGCCGCCGCGGCAAAAAACGGACCGGCCCTGGCACCCCGGAATGGGCCGCCGCGGCAAAAAACGGACCGGCGCCGGCACCCCAGAATGGGCCGCCGCGGCAAAAAACGGACCGGCCCCGGCACCCCGGAATGGGCCGCCGCGGCAAAAAACGGACCGTAGCCGGCACCCTGGAATGGGCCGCCGCGGCAAAAAACGGACCGGGTCCGGCACCCCGGAATGGGCTACCGCGGCAAAAAACGGACCGGCGCCGGCACCCCGGAATGGGCCACCGCGTCAAAAAACGGACCGGAGCTGGCACCCCAGAATGGGCCGCCGCGGCAAAAAACCGGACCGGCGCCGGCACCCCGGAATGGGCCGCCGCGTCAAAAAACGGACCGGCTCCGGCACCCCGGAATGGGCCGCTGCGGCAAAAAACGGACCGGAGCCGGCCCCCCGGAATGGGCCGCCGCGGCAAAAAACGGACCGGAGCCGGCACCCCGGAATGGGCCGCCGCGTCAAAAAACGGACCGGCGCCGGCACCCCGGAATGGGCCGCCGCGGCAAAAAACGGACCGGGTCCGGCACCCCGGAATGGGCCGCCGCGGCAAAAAACGGACCGGAGCCGGCACCCCGGAATGGGCCGCCGCGGCAAAAAACGGACCGGCGCCGGCACCCCGGAATGGGCCGCCGCGGCAAAAAACGGACCTGGTCCGGCACCCCGGAATGGGCCGCCGCGGCAAAAAACGGACCGGCCCCGGCACCCCGGAATGGGCCGCCGCGGCAAAAAACGGACCGGAGCCGGCACCCCGGAATGGGCCGCCGCGGCAAAAAACGGACCGGCGCCGGCACCCCGGAATGGGCCGCCGCGGCAAAAAACGGACCGGGTCCGGCACCCCGGAATGGGCCGCCGCGTCAAAAAACGGACCGGCCCCGGCACCCCGGAATGGGCCGCCGCGTCAAAAAACGGACCGGAGCCGGCACACCGGAATGGGCAGCCGCGGCAAAAAACGGACCGGCGCCGGCACCCCGGAATGGGCCGCCGCGGCAAAAAACGGACCGGCCCCGGCACCCCGGAATGGGCCGCCGCAGCAAAAAACGGACCGGGTCCGGCACCCCGGAATGGGCCGCCGCGGCAAAAAACGGACCGGAGCTGGCACCCCGGAATGGGCCGCCGCGTCAAAAAAACGGACCGGAGCCGGCACCCCGGAATGGGCCGCCGCGGCAAAAAACGGACCGGCCCCGGCACCCCGGAATGGGCCGCCGTGGCAAAAAACGGACCGGCCCCGGCAGCCCGGAATGGGCCGCCGCGTCAAAAAACGGACCGGAGCCGGCACCCCGGAATGGGCCGCCGCGGCAAAAAACGGACCGGCCCCGGCACCCCGGAATGGGCCGCCGCGGCAAAAAACGGACCGGCCCCGGCACCCCGGAATGGGCCGCCGCGGCAAAAAACGGACCGGCGCCGGCACCCCGGAATGGGCCGCCGCGGCAAAAAACGGACCGGAGCCGGCACCCCGGAATGGGCCGCCGCGGCAAAAAACGGACCGGCTCCGGCACCCCGGAATGGGCCGCCGCGGCAAAAAACGGACCGGCGCCGGCACCCCGGAATGGGCCGCCGCGGCAAAAAACGGACCGGGTCCGGCCCCCCGGAATGGGCCGCCGCGGCAAAAAACGGACCGGCGCCGGCTCCCCGGAATGGGCCGCCGCGGCAAAAAACGGACCGGAGCCGGCACCCCGGAATGGGCTGCCGCGGCAAAAAACGGACCGGCGCCGGCACCCCGGAATGGGCCGCCGCGGCAAAAAACGGACCGGAGCCGGCACCCCGGAATGGGCCGCCGCGGCAAAAAACGGACCGGCCCCGGCACCCCGGAATGGGCCGCCGCAGCAAAAAACGGACCGGCCCCGGGCACCCTGGAATGGGCCGCCGCGGCAAAAAACGGACCGGGTCCGGCACCCCGGAATGGGCCGCCGCGGCAAAAAACGGACCGGAGCCGGCACCCCGGAATGGGCCGCCGCGGCAAAAAACGGACCGGCGCCGGCACCCCGGAATGGGCCGCCGCGTCAAAAAACGGACCGGAGCCGGCACCCCGGAATGGGCCGCCGCGGCAAAAAACGGACCGGGGCCGGCACCCCGGAATGGGCCGCCGCGGCAAAAAACGGACCGGCCCCGGCACCCCGGAATGGGCCGCCGCGGCAAAAAACGGACCGGCGCCGGCACCCCGGAATGGGCCGCCGCGGCAAAAAACGGACCGGCCCCGGCACCCCGGAATGGGCCGCCGCGGCAAAAAACGGACCGGCCCCGGCACCCCGGAATGGGCCGCCGCGGCAAAAAACGGACCGGCCCCGGCACCCCGGAATGGGCCGCCGCGGCAAAAAACGGACCGGAGCCGGCACCCCGGAATGGGCCGCCGCGGCAAAAAACGGACCGGCTCTGGCACCCCGGAATGGGCCGCCGCGGCAAAAAACGGACCGGCGCCGGCACCCCGGAATGGGCCGCCGCGGCAAAAAACGGACCGGCCCCGGCACCCCGGAATGGGCCGCCGCGGCAAAAAACGGACCGGCCCCGGCACCCCGGAATGGGCCGCTGCAGCAAAAAACGGACCGGAGCCGGCACCCCGGAATGGGCCGCCGCGGCAAAAAACGGACCGGCGCCGGCACCCCGGAATGGGCCGCCGCGTCAAAAAACGGACCGGAGCCGGCACCCCGGAATGGGCCGCCGCGGCAAAAAACGGACCGGCGCCCGCACCCCGGAATGGGCCGCCGCGGCAAAAAACGGACCGGCTCCGGCACCCCGGAATGGGCCGCCGCGGCAAAAAACGGACCGGCCCTGGCACCCCGGAATGGGCCGCCGCGGCAAAAAACGGACCGGCGCCGGCACCCCAGAATGGGCCGCCGCGGCAAAAAACGGACCGGCCCCGGCACCCCGGAATGGGCCGCCGCGGCAAAAAACGGACCGTAGCCGGCACCCTGGAATGGGCCGCCGCGGCAAAAAACGGACCGGGTCCGGCACCCCGGAATGGGCTACCGCGGCAAAAAACGGACCGGCGCCGGCACCCCGGAATGGGCCACCGCGTCAAAAAACGGACCGGAGCTGGCACCCCAGAATGGGCCGCCGCGGCAAAAAACGGACCGGCGCCGGCACCCCGGAATGGGCCGCCGCGTCAAAAAACGGACCGGCTCCGGCACCCCGGAATGGGCCGCTGCGGCAAAAAACGGACCGGAGCCGGCCCCCCGGAATGGGCCGCCGCGGCAAAAAACGGACCGGAGCCGGCACCCCGGAATGGGCCGCCGCGTCAAAAAACGGACCGGCGCCGGCACCCCGGAATGGGCCGCCGCGGCAAAAAACGGACCGGGTCCGGCACCCCGGAATGGGCCGCCGCGGCAAAAAACGGACCGGAGCCGGCACCCCGGAATGGGCCGCCGCGGCAAAAAACGGACCGGCGCCGGCACCCCGGAATGGGCCGCCGCGGCAAAAAACGGACCTGGTCCGGCACCCCGGAATGGGCCGCCGCGGCAAAAAACGGACCGGCCCCGGCACCCCGGAATGGGCCGCCGCGGCAAAAAACGGACCGGAGCCGGCACCCCGGAATGGGCCGCCGCGGCAAAAAACGGACCGGCGCCGGCACCCCGGAATGGGCCGCCGCGGCAAAAAACGGACCGGGTCCGGCACCCCGGAATGGGCCGCCGCGTCAAAAAACGGACCGGCCCCGGCACCCCGGAATGGGCCGCCGCGTCAAAAAACGGACCGGAGCCGGCACACCGGAATGGGCAGCCGCGGCAAAAAACGGACCGGCGCCGGCACCCCGGAATGGGCCGCCGCGGCAAAAAACGGACCGGCCCCGGCACCCCGGAATGGGCCGCCGCAGCAAAAAACGGACCGGGTCCGGCACCCCGGAATGGGCCGCCGCGGCAAAAAACGGACCGGAGCTGGCACCCCGGAATGGGCCGCCGCGTCAAAAAACGGACCGGAGCCGGCACCCCGGAATGGGCCGCCGCGGCAAAAAACGGACCGGCCCCGGCACCCCGGAATGGGCCGCCGTGGCAAAAAACGGACCGGCCCCGGCAGCCCGGAATGGGCCGCCGCGTCAAAAAACGGACCGGAGCCGGCACCCCGGAATGGGCCGCCGCGGCAAAAAACGGACCGGCCCCGGCACCCCGGAATGGGCCGCCGCGGCAAAAAACGGACCGGCCCCGGCACCCCGGAATGGGCCGCCGCGGCAAAAAACGGACCGGCGCCGGCACCCCGGAATGGGCCGCCGCGGCAAAAAACGGACCGGAGCCGGCACCCCGGAATGGGCCGCCGCGGCAAAAAACGGACCGGCTCCGGCACCCCGGAATGGGCCGCCGCGGCAAAAAACGGACCGGCGCCGGCACCCCGGAATGGGCCGCCGCGGCAAAAAACGGACCGGGTCCGGCCCCCCGGAATGGGCCGCCGCGGCAAAAAACGGACCGGCGCCGGCTCCCCGGAATGGGCCGCCGCGGCAAAAAACGGACCGGAGCCGGCACCCCGGAATGGGCTGCCGCGGCAAAAAACGGACCGGCGCCGGCACCCCGGAATGGGCCGCCGCGGCAAAAAACGGACCGGAGCCGGCACCCCGGAATGGGCCGCCGCGGCAAAAAACGGACCGGCCCCGGCACCCCGGAATGGGCCGCCGCAGCAAAAAACGGACCGGCCCCGGGCACCCTGGAATGGGCCGCCGCGGCAAAAAACGGACCGGGTCCGGCACCCCGGAATGGGCCGCCGCGGCAAAAAACGGACCGGAGCCGGCACCCCGGAATGGGCCGCCGCGGCAAAAAACGGACCGGCGCCGGCACCCCGGAATGGGCCGCCGCGTCAAAAAACGGACCGGAGCCGGCACCCCGGAATGGGCCGCCGCGGCAAAAAACGGACCGGGGCCGGCACCCCGGAATGGGCCGCCGCGGCAAAAAACGGACCGGCCCCGGCACCCCGGAATGGGCCGCCGCGGCAAAAAACGGACCGGCGCCGGCACCCCGGAATGGGCCGCCGCGGCAAAAAACGGACCGGAGCCCGCACCCCGGAATGGGCCGCCGCGGCAAAAAACGGACCGGAGCCGGCCCCCCGGAATGGGCCGCCGCGTCAAAAAACGGACCGGAGCCCGCACCCCGGAATGGGCCGCCGCGGCAAAAAACGGACCGGCGCCGGCACCCCGGAATGGGCCGCCGCGGCAAAAAACGGACCGGAGCCCGCACCCCGGAATGGGCCGCCGCGGCAAAAAACGGACCGGAGCCGGCACCCCGGAATGGGCCGCCGCGTCAAAAAACGGACCGGCGCCGGCACCCCGGAATGGGCCGCCGCGGCAAAAAACGGACCGGGTCCGGCACCCCGGAATGGGCCGCCGCGGCAAAAAACGGACCGGAGCCGGCCCCCCGGAATGGGCCGCCGCGGCAAAAAACGGACCGGCCCCGGCACACCGGAATGGGCCGCCGCGGCAAAAAACGGACCGGGGCCGGCACCCCGGAATGGGCCGCCGCGGCAAAAAACGGACCTGGTCCGGCACCCCGGAATGGGCCGCCGCGTCAAAAAACGGACCGGAGCCGGCACCCCGGATAGGGCCGCCGCGGCAAAAAACGGACCGGCGCCGGCACCCCGGAATGGGCCGCCGCGGCAAAAAACGGACCGGGTCCGGCACCCCGGAATGGGCCGCCGCGTCAAAAAACGGACCGGCCCCGGCACCCCGGAATGGGCAGCCGCGGCAAAAAACGGACCGGCCCCGGCACCCCGGAATGGGCCGCCGCGGCAAAAAACGGACCGGCCCCGGCACCCCGGAATGGGCCGCCGCAGCAAAAAACGGACCGGCCCCGGCACCCCGGAATGGGCCGCCGCGGCAAAAAACGGACCGGCCCCGGCACCCCGGAATGGGCCGCCGCGGCAAAAAACGGACCGGAGCCGGCACCCCGGAATGGGCCGCCGCGGCAAAAAACGGACCGGGTCCGGCACCCCGGAATGGGCCGCCGCGGCAAAAAACGGACCGGAGCTGGCACCCCGGAATGGGCCGCCGCGTCAAAAAACGGACCGGAGCCGGCACCCGGAATGGGCCGCCGCGGCAAAAAACGGACCGGCCCCGGCACCCCGGAATGGGCCGCCGCGGCAAAAAACGGACCGGCCCCGGCACCCCGGAATGGGCCGCCGCGGCAAAAAACGGACCGGCGCCGGCACCCCGGAATGGGCCGCCGCGGCAAAAAACGGACCGGAGCCGGCACCCCGGAATGGGCCGCCGCGGCAAAAAACGTACCGGCTCCGGCACCCCGGAATGGGCCGACGCCGCAAAAAACGGACCGCGTCCGTCACCCCGGAATGGGTCGCCGCGGCAAAAAACGTACCGGCCCCGGCACCCCGGAATGGGCCGCCGCGGCAAAAAACGGACCGGCGCCGGCTCCCCGGAATGGGCCGCCGCGGCAAAAAACGGACCGGAGCCGGCACCCCGGAATGGGCCGCCGCGTCAAAAAACGGACCGGCGCCGGCACCCCGGAATGGGCCGCCGCGGCAAAAAACGGACCGGAGCCGGCACCCCGGAATGGGCCGCCGCGGCAAAAAACGGACCGGCCCCGGCACCCCGGAATGGGCCGCCGCAGCAAAAAACGGACCGGCCCCGGGCACCCTGGAATGGGCCGCCGCGGCAAAAAACGGACCGGCGCCGGCACCCCGGAATGGGCCGCCGCAGCAAAAAACGGACCGGCCCCGGGCACCCCGGAATGGGCCGCCGCGGCAAAAAACGGACCGGCCCCGGCACCCCGGAATGGGCCGCCGCGGCAAAAAACGGACCGGAGCCCGCACCCCGGAATGGGCCGCCGCGGCAAAAAACGGACCGGAGCCGGCCCCCCGGAATGGGCCGCCGCGGCAAAAAACGGACCGGAGCCGGCACCCCGGAATGGGCCGCCGCGTCAAAAAACGGACCGGCGCCGGCACCCCGGAATGGGCCGCCGCGGCAAAAAACGGACCGGGTCCGGCACCCCGGAATGGGCCGCCGCGGCAAAAAACGGACCGGCCCCGGCACCCCGGAATGGGCCGCCGCGGCAAAAAACGGACCGGCCCCGGCACACCGGAATGGGCCGCCGCGGCAAAAAACGGACCGGGGCCGGCACCCCGGAATGGGCCGCCGCGGCAAAAAACGGATCGGGTCCGGCAACCCGGAAAGGGCCGCCGCGGCAAAAAACGGACCGGCGCCGGCACCCCGGAATGGGCCGCCGCGGCAAAAAACGGACCGGGTCCGGCACCCCGGAATGGGCCGCCGCGTCAAAAAACGGACCGGCCCCGGCACCCCGGAATGGGCCGCCGCGGCAAAAAACGGACCGGAGCCGGCACCCCGGAATGGGCAGCCGCGGCAAAAAACGGACCGGCCCCGGCACCCCGGAATGGGCCGCCGCGGCAAAAAACGGACCGGCCCCGGCACCCCGGAATGGGCCGCCGCAGCAAAAAACGGACCGGCCCCGGCACCCCGGAATGGGCCGCCGCGGCAAAAAACGGACCGGCCCCGGCACCCCGGAATGGGCCGCCGCGGCAAAAAACGGACCGGAGCCGGCACCCCGGAATGGGCCGCCGCGGCAAAAAACGGACCGGCCCCGGCACCCCGGAATGGGCCGCCGCGGCAAAAAACGGACCGGAGCTGGCACCCCGGAATGGGCCGCCGCGTCAAAAAACGGACCGGAGCCGGCACCCCGGAATGGGCCGCCGCGGCAAAAAACGGACCGGCCCCGGCACCCCGGAATGGGCCGCCGCGGCAAAAAACGGACCGGCCCCGGCACCCCGGAATGGGCCGCCGCGGCAAAAAACGGACCGGGTCCGGCACCCCGGAATGGGCCGCCGCGGCAAAAAACGGACCGGAGCCGGCACCCCGGAATGGGCCGCCGCGGCAAAAAACGGACCGGCTCTGGCACCCCGGAATGGGCCGCCGCGGCAAAAAACGGACCGGCGCCGGCACCCCGGAATGGGCCGCCGCGGCAAAAAACGGACCGGCCCCGGCACCCCGGAATGGGCCGCCGCGGCAAAAAACGGACCGGCCCCGGCACCCCGGAATGGGCCGCTGCAGCAAAAAACGGACCGGAGCCGGCACCCCGGAATGGGCCGCCGCGGCAAAAAACGGACCGGCGCCAGCACCCCGGAATGGGCCGCCGCGGCAAAAAACGGACCGGCGCCGGCACCCCGGAATGGGCCGCCGCGTCAAAAAACGGACCGGAGCCGGCACCCCGGAATGGGCCGCCGCGGCAAAAAACGGACCGGCGCCCGCACCCCGGAATGGGCCGCCGCGGCAAAAAACGGACCGGAGCCAGCACCCCGGAATGGGCCGCCGCGGCAAAAAACGGACCGGCCCTGGCACCCCGGAATGGGCCGCCGCGGCAAAAAACGGACCGTAGCCGGCACCCTGGAATGGGCCGCCGCGGCAAAAAACGGACCGGGTCCGGCACCCCGGAATGGGCTACCGCGGCAAAAAACGGACCGGCCCCGGCACCCCGGAATGGGCCACCGCGTCAAAAAACGGACCGGAGCTGGCACCCCAGAATGGGCCGCCGCGGCAAAAAACGGACCGGCGCCGGCACCCCGGAATGGGCCGCCGCGTCAAAAAACGGACCGGCTCCGGCACCCCGGAATGGGCCGCCGCGTCAAAAAACGGACCGGAGCTGGCACCCCAGAATGGGCCGCCGCCACAAAAAACGGACCGGGTCCGGCACCCCGGAATGGGCCGCTGCGGCAAAAAACGGACCGGCTCTGGCACCCCGGAATGGTCCGCCGCGGCAAAAAACGGACCGGCCCCGGCACCCCGGAATGGGCCGCCGCGGCAAAAAACGGACCGGGTCCGGCACCCCGGAATGGGCCGCCGCGGCAAAAAACGGACCGGCGCCGGCACCCCGGAATGGGCCGCCGCGGCAAAAAACGGACCGGCGCCGGCACCCCGGAATGGGCCGCCGCGGCAAAAAACGGACCGGCCCCGGCACACCGGAATGGGCAGCCGCGGTAAAAAACGGACCGGCCCCGGCACCCCGGAATGGGCCGCCGCGGCAAAAAACGGACCGGCCCCGGCACCCCGGAATGGGCCGCCGCGGCAAAAAACGGACCGGCCCCGGCACCCCGGAATGGGCCGCCGCGGCAAAAAACGGACCGGCTCCGGCACCCCGGAATGGGCCGCCGCGGCAAAAAACGGACCGGCCCCGGCACCCCGGAATGGGCCGCCGCGGCAAAAAACGGACCGGCTCCGGCACCCCGGAATGGGCCGCCGCGGCAAAAAACGGACCGGCTCCGGCACCCCGGAATGGGCCGCCGCGGCAAAAAACGGACCGGGTCCGGCACCCCGGAATGGGCCGCCGCGTCAAAAAACGGACCGGCCCCGGCACCCCCGAATGGGCCGCCGCGTCAAAAAACGGACCGGAGCCGGCACCCCGGAATGGGCCGCCGCGGCAAAAAACGGACCGGGTCCGGCACCCCGGAATGGGCCGCCGCGGCAAAAAACGGACCGGAGCCGGCACCCCGGAATGGGCCGCCGCGGCAAAAAACGGACCGGGGCCGGCACCCCGGAATGGGCCGCCGCGGCAAAAAACGGACCGGGTCCGGCACCCCGGAATGGGCCGCCGTGGCAAAAAACGGACCGGCGCCGGCACCCCGGAATGGGCCGCCGCGTCAAAAAACGGACCGGAGCCGGCACCCCGGAATGGGCCGCCACGGCAAAAAACGGACCGGCCCCGGCACCCCGGAATGGGCCGCCGCGGCAAAAAACGGACCGGCTCTGGCACCCCGGAATGGGCAGCCGCGGCAAAAAACGGACCGGCGCCGGCACCCCGGAATGGGCCGCCGCGGCAAAAAACGGACCGGCGCCGGCACCCCGGAATGGGCCGCCGCGGCAAAAAACGGACCGGCGCCGGCTCCCCGGAATGGGCCGCCGCGGCAAAAAACGGACCGGAGCCGGCACCCCGGAATGGGCCGCCGCGGCAAAAAACGGACCGGAGCCGGCACCCCGGAATGGGCCGCCGCGTCAAAAAACGGACCGGCGCCGGCACCCCGGAATGGGCCGCCGCGGCAAAAAACGGACCGGAGCCGGCACCCCGGAATGGGCCGCCGCGGCAAAAAACGGACCGGCCCCGGCACCCCAGAATGGGCCGCCGCAGCAAAAAACGGACCGGCCCCGGCACCCTGGAATGGGCCGCCGCGGCAAAAAACGGACCGGGTCCGGCACCCCGGAATGGGCCGCCGCGGCAAAAAACGGACCGGCGCCGGCACCCCGGAATGGGCCGCCGCGGCAAAAAACGGACCGGAGCCGGCACCCCGGAATGGGCCGCCGCGGCAAAAAACGGACCGGAGCCGGCCCCCCGGAATGGGCCGCCGCGGCAAAAAACGGACCGGAGCCGGCACCCCGGAATGGGCCGCCGCGTCAAAAAACGGACCGGCGCCGGCACCCCGGATTGGGCCGCCGCGGCAAAAAAGGGACCGGGTCCGGCACCCCGGAATGGGCCGCCGCGGCAAAAAACGGACCGGAGCCGGCACCCCGGAATGGGCCGCCGCGGCAAAAAACGGACCGGCCGCGGCACACCGGAATGGGCCGCCGCGGCAAAAAACGGACCGGCCCCGGCACCCCGGAATGGGCCGCCGCGGCAAAAAACGGACCTGGTCCGGCACCCCGGAATGGGCCGCCGCGGAAAAAAACGGACCGGCCCCGGCACCCCGGAATGGGCCGCCGCGGCAAAAAACGGACCGGAGCCGGCACCCCGGAATGGGCCGCCGCGTCAAAAAACGGACCGGAGCCGGCACCCCGGAATGGGCCGCCGCGGCAAAAAACGGACCGGGTCCGGCACCCCGGAATGGGCCGCCGCGGCAAAAAACGGACCGGCGCCGGCAGCCCGGAATGGGCCGCCGCGGCAAAAAACGGACCGGCCCCGGCACACCGGAATGGGCCGCCGCGGCAAAAAACGGACCGGCCCCGGCACCCCGGAATGGGCCGCCGCGGCAAAAAACGGACCGGAGCCGGCACCCCGGAATGGGCCGCCGCGTCAAAAAACGGACCGGCGCCGGCACCCCCGGAATGGGCCGCCGCGTCAAAAAACGGACCGGCGCCGGCACCCCGGAATGGGCCGCCGCGGCAAAAAACGGACCGGCGCCGGCACCCCGGAATGGGCCGCCGCGGCAAAAAACGGACCGGCCCCGGCACACCGGAATGGGCAGCCGCGGTAAAAAACGGACCGGCCCCGGCACCCCGGAATGGGCCGCCGCGGCAAAAAACGGACCGGCCCCGGCACCCCGGAATGGGCCGCCGCGGCAAAAAACGGACCGGCCCCGGCACCCCGGAATGGGCCGCCGCGGCAAAAAACGGACCGGCTCCGGCACCCCGGAATGGGCCGCCGCGGCAAAAAACGGACCGGGTCCGGCACCCCGGATAGGGCCGCCGCGGCAAAAAACGGACCGGCGCCGGCACCCCGGAATGGGCCGCCGCGTCAAAAAACGGACCGGGTCCGGCACCCCGGAATGGGCCGCCGCGGCAAAAAACGGACCGGCCCCGGCACCCCCGAATGATCCGCCGCGGCAAAAAACGGATCGGGTCCGGCACCCCGGAATGGGCCGCCGCGGCAAAAAAACGGACCGGGTCCGGCACCCCGGAATGGGCCGCCGCGGCAAAAAACGGACCGGCCCCGGCACCCCGGAATGGGCCGCCGCGGCAAAAAACGGACTGGCCCCGGCACCCCGGAATGGGCCGCCGCGGCAAAAAACGGACCGGGTCCGGCACCCCGGAATGGGCCGCCGTGGCAAAAAACGGACCGGAGCTGGCACCCCGGAATGGGCCGCCGCGTCAAAAAACGGACCGGAGCCGGCACCCCGGAATGGGCCGCCGCGGCAAAAAACGGACCGGCCCCGGCACCCCGGAATGGGCCGCCGCAGCAAAAAACGGACCGGCCCCGGCACCCCGGAATGGGCCGCCGCAGCAAAAAACGGACCGGCCCCGGCACCCTGGAATGGGCCGCCGCGGCAAAAAACGGACCGGGTCCGGCACCCCGGAATGGGCCGCCGCGGCAAAAAACGGACCGGCGCCGGCACCCCGGAATGGGCCGCCGCGGCAAAAAACGGACCGGCGCCGGCACCCCGGAATGGGCCGCCGCGGCAAAAAACGGACCGGGTCCGGCACCCCGGAATGGGCCGCCGCGGCAAAAAACGGACCGGCGCCGGCACCCCGGAATGGGCCGCCGCGGCAAAAAACGGACCGGCGCCGGCTCCCCGGAATGGGCCGCCGCGGCAAAAAACGGACCGGAGCCGGCACCCCGGAATGGGCCGCCGCGTCAAAAAACGGACCGGCGCCGGCACCCCGGAATGGGCCGCCGCGGCAAAAAACGGACCGGAGCCGGCACCCCGGAATGGGCCGCCGCGGCAAAAAACGGAC
>NW_026990291.1:0-30442 GCF_963921805.1 Phalacrocorax carbo | reverse complement strand
AAGCTTCCTCGCGGTGAGACCCCCCCGCCGCCCCACACCGCCCCACACCGCCCCACACCCCGCCCCACCGCCCCCCACCGCCCCACACCCCGCCCCACCCCGCCCCACACCGCCCCACACCGCCCCACACCCTGCCCCACACCGCCCCACACACCGCCCCACACCGCCCCACACCGCCCCACACCGCCCCACACCGCCCCCCACACCGCCCCACACCGCCCCCCACACCGCCCCCACCGCCCCACACCCCGCCCCACACCGCCCACACCGCCCCACACTGCCCCACACCCCGCCCCACCGCCCCCCACACCGCCCCACACCGCCCCACACCGCCCCCCACCGCCCCCCACACCGCCCCACACCCTGCCCCACACCGCCCCACACCGCCCCACACCCTGCCCCACCGCCCCCCACACCGCCCCACACCGCCCCCCACACCGCCCCCCACACCGCCCCACACCGCCCCACACCGCCCCCCACACCGCCCCCACCGCCCCACACCGCCCCACACCGCCCCACACCCTGCCCCACCGCCCCACACCGCCCCACACCGCCCCACACCGCCCCACACCCCGCCCCACACCGCCCCACACCGCCCCCCACACCGCCCCCACCGCCCCACACCGCCCCACACCGCCCCACACCCTGCCCCACTGCCCCACACCGCCCCACACCGCCCCACACCGCCCCACACCGCCCCCCACACCGCCCCCACCGCCCCACACCGCCCCACACCGCCCCACACCGCCCCCACCGCCCCACACCCCGCCCCACCCCGCCCCACACCGCCCCACACCCCGCCCCACCCCGCCCCACACCACCCCACACCGCCCCCCACCCCGCCCCACCCCGCCCCACACCGCCCCACACCGCCCCACACCCCGCCCCACACCGCCCCACACCGCCCCACACCGCCCACACCGCCCCCACCGCCCCACACCGCCCCACACCGCCCCACACCGCCCACCCCGCCCCACACCCCGCCCCACACCGCCCACCCCGCCCCACACCGCCCCACACCCCGCCCCACACCGCCCCACACCGCCCCACACCCCGCCCCACACACCGCCCCACACCGCCCCACACCGCCCCACACACCGCCCCACACCCCGCCCCACACCGCCCACACCGCCCCCCACCCCGCCCCACACCTCCCACACCACCCCACACCGCCCCCCACCCCGCCCCACACCGCCTCACACCGCCCCCCACACCGCCCCACACCGCCCCCCCACCGCCCCACACCGCCCCACACCGCCCCCACCGCCCCCACCGCCCCACACCGTCCCCCACCCCGCCCCACACCGCCCACACCGCCCCCACCGCCCCACACCGCCCCCCACCCCACCCCACCCCGCCCACACCGCCCCACACCGCCCCCCACCCCGCCCCACCCCGCCCCACCCCGCCCCACACCGCCCCCCACCCCGCCCCACACCGCCCCCACCGCCCCACACCGCCCCCCACCGCCCCACACCGCCCCACACCCCGCCCCACACCGCCCCACACCGCGCCACCCCGCCCCACCCCGCCCCACACCGCCCCACACCGCCCCACCCCGCCCCACACCCCGCCCCACACCACCCCACACCGCCCCCCACAGCGCCCCACACCGCCCCACACCGCCCCCCACCGCCCCACACCGCCCCACACCGCCCCCCACCCCGCCCCACACACCCCGCCCCCGCACAGGGGGACCCCGAATGGCTGAGCCCCCTGGAATGGCTGAACCCCCCCAAGTCTCCCCTCCAGCCTCTGCCCCACTCTCCCCCCCCCCAGTGTCCCCCCGCGCTGCCCCCCAGTCTCCCCCCAGCTGTCCCCTAGTCTCCCCCCAAGTCTCCCCCGCAGTCTCCCCCCGCTGCCCCCCAGCTGCCCCCCACAGTCTCTCCCCATTCTCCCCCCAGCTGCCCCCCACTCTCCCCCCAATCTCCCACCCCAGCTGCCCCCCAGCTCCCCACCAGTCTCTCCCCAGATGCCCCCCAGATGCCCCCCAGCTCCCCACCAGTCTCTCCCCAGCTGCCCCCCAGTCTCCCCCAGTCTCCCCCAGTCCCCCCCCCGCCCCCCGCCCCCCGCCCCGGCCGCCCCCCAACCGCTGCCCCCCAGAACCAGAAGCCCACGTCGGAGGAGATCCTGCTGATCGCGGAGCAGCTGCACATGGAGAAGGAGGTGATTCGCGTGTGGTTCTGCAACCGCCGCCAGAAGGAGAAGCGCATCAACCCCTGCGGCACCGGCACCGGGCCCCCCCCCGGCCTGCCCCCCGCGCCCCCCGGCAAGCCCCCCGCCTACAGCCCACACATGGTGCGTGGGGTGAGGGGGGAGGGTCCCCATCCCCGGAGCCTGGCCCTGAATGGCCCCTGACCCCCCACCCCCGCCAGCCCCTGACCCCCCCCCCCCGGGATGGTCCCTGACCCCCCCCCGGCCTGCCCCCCGCCTACAGCCCACACATGGTGCGTGGGGTGAGGGGGGAGGGTCCCCATCCAAGAGCCTGGCCCCGGGTGCCCCCCCAGCCCCTATCCCCTGTACGGCCCCGGGTCCCCACCCCCTATATGGAACTGGGTCCCTTCCCCTATATGGCCCTGGGTCCCTTCCCCTATATGGCCCCGGGTCCCCACCCCCTATATGGCCATGGGTCCCCACCCCCTATATGGCCCCGGGTCCCCATCCCCTATATGGCCCCGGGTCCCCACCCCCTATATGGCCCCGGGTCCCCATCCCCTATATGGCCCCGGGCCCCCACCCCCTATATGGCCCCGGGTCCCCACCCCCTATATGGCCCCGGGCCCCCATCCCCTATATGGCCCTGGGTCCCTTCCCCTATATGGCCCTGGGTCCCCACCCCCTATATGGCCCCGGGTCCCCATCCCCTATATGGCCCCGGGTCCCCATCCCCTCTATGGCCCCGGGTCCCCACCCCCTATATGGCCCTGGGTCCCCATCCCCTATATGGCCCCGGGTCCCCATCCCCTATATGGCCCCGGGTCCCCATCCCCTATATGGCCCTGGGTCCCCATCCCCTATATGGCCCCGGGTCCCCACCCCCTATATGGCCCCGGGTCCCCGTCCCCTATATGGCCCCGGGTCCCCATCCCCTCTATGGCCCCGGGTCCCCACCCCCTATATGGCCCTGGGTCCCCATCCCCTATATGGCCCCGGGCCCCCACCCCCTATATGGCCCCGGGTCCCCACCCCCTATATGGCCCCGGGTCCCCACCCCCTATATGGCCCCGGGTCCCCATCCCCTATATGGCCCCGGGCCCCCACCCCCTATATGGCCCTGGGTCCCCATCCCCTATATGGCCCCAGGCCCCCAACCCCTATATGGCCCTGGGTCCCCATCCCCTATATGGCCCTGGGTCCCCAACCCCTATATGGCCCCGGGTCCCCGTCCCCTATATGGCCCTGGGCCCCCACCCCCTATATGGCCCCGGGCCCCCACCCCCTATATGGCCCCGGGCCCCCACCCCCCTATATGGCCCTGGGTCCCCATCCCCTATATGGCCCCGGGCCCCCACCCCCTATATGGCCCCGGGCCCCCACCCCCTATATGGCCCTGGGTCCCCATCCCCTATATGGCCCCGGGCCCCCACCCCCTATATGGCCCCGGGCCCCCCACCCCCTATATGGCCCTGGGTCCCCATCCCCTATATGGCCCCAGGCCCCCACCCCCTATATGGCCATGGGTCCCCATCCCCTATATGGCCCTGGGTCCCCAACCCCTATATGGCCCCGGGTCCCCGTCCCCTATATGGCCCTGGGCCCCCAACCCCTATATGGCCCCGGGCCCCCACCCCCTATATGGCCCCGGGCCCCCACCCCCTATATGGCCCTGGGTCCCCATCCCCTATATGGCCCCGGGCCCCCACCCCCTATATGGCCCTGGGCCCCCATCCCCTATATGGCCCCGGGTCCCCATCCCCTATATGGCCCCGGGTCCCCACCCCCTATATAGCCCTGGGCCCCATCCCCTATATGGCCCTGGGCCCCCAACCCCTATATGGCCCCGGGTCCCCACCCCCTATATGGCCCCGGGCCCCCACCCCCTATATGGCCCCGGGTCCCCATCCCCTATATGGCCCCGGGCCCCCACCCCCTATATGGCCCCGGGCCCCCACCCCCTATATGGCCCCGGGTCCCCATCCCCTATATGGCCCCGGGCCCCCACCCCCTATATGGCCCTGGGTCCCCCATCCCCTATATGGCCCCAGGCCCCCAACCCCTATATGGCCCTGGGTCCCCATCCCCTATATGGCCCTGGGTCCCCAACCCCTATATGGCCCCGGGTCCCCGTCCCCTATATGGCCCTGGGCCCCCACCCCCTATATGGCCCCGGGCCCCCACCCCCTATATGGCCCCGGGCCCCCACCCCCTATATGGCCCTGGGTCCCCATCCCCTATATGGCCCCGGGCCCCCACCCCCTATATGGCCCCGGGCCCCCACCCCCTATATGGCCCTGGGTCCCCATCCCCTATATGGCCCCGGGCCCCCACCCCCTATATGGCCCCGGGCCCCCACCCCCTATATGGCCCTGGGTCCCCATCCCCTATATGGCCCCAGGCCCCCACCCCCTATATGGCCATGGGTCCCCAACCCCTATATGGCCCCGGGTCCCCGTCCCCTATATGGCCCTGGGCCCCCACCCCCTATATGGCCCCGGGCCCCCACCCCCTATATGGCCCCGGGCCCCCACCCCCTATATGGCCCTGGGTCCCCATCCCCTATATGGCCCCGGGCCCCCACCCCCTATATGGCCCTGGGCCCCCATCCCCTATATGGCCCCGGGTCCCCATCCCCTATATGGCCCCGGGTCCCCACCCCCTATATAGCCCTGGGCCCCATCCCCTATATGGCCCTGGGCCCCCAACCCCTATATGGCCCCGGGTCCCCACCCCCTATATGGCCCCGGGCCCCCAACCCCTATATGGCCCCGGGTCCCCATCCCCTATATGGCCCCGGGCCCCCACCCCCTATATGGCCCCGGGCCCCCACCCCCTATATGGCCCCGTGACCCTCTCCCCATATGGGCCATGGACCTTGTCCCTATGGGGACCCCAGTCCATACGCCCCCTGTCCCCACACGACCCCCTGTCCCTATACGCGCCCCCCCGGCATCCCGCCCCCCCCGACCCCCCTCTCCCCCCCAGGTGAGCAGCCCCGGCCCCGGCCTCCCGCCCTCCCAGGCCTCCGGCAGCCTCAGCACAACAGGTTCGCCCTCTGTTTATGTAGGGCCTACGCAAACGGGGGGGGCGGGGGGGCTTCTATAGGTCCTACGGAGGGGGATGCTGTCAGGGCCGGGGGGGGCACAGCGTTTTTGTAGGGCCTCCCCAAACCCCGGTGTTTATGTAGGACCTACACAAACACCAGCCAGCGTCGGGGGGGGGTGTTTTAGGGGGAGGGGGGTGTGTTTAAGGGGGGGTCGTTTTAAGGGGGGGGGGGGTGAGGGAAAGGGGGACCCCAATGTTTTTGCAGGCCCTCCCCAACCCCCGATGTTTACGTAGGACCTACATAAACCCCCTCCTTCCCCCCCCCCCCCCGCAGTGACTACCTTGTCGTCGGCCGCCGCCTCCCTGGCCCCCAGCCGCTGCGGGGGGGGCGGGGGGGCGCCCCCCCCCACCCTGCCCCCGGCCACGCCGCCCCCCGCCAACAGCACAACCCCCACCCCCCAGAGCGGCGCCCACGGCCCCGTCGGCCTCGCGGGGCTCAACCCCGGCACCGGGTGAGTTGGGGGTGGGGTGACGGGGGGGTGGGCTGGGGGGTGACCCAACACCCCCCCCCCGCCTCCCTTAATTCTGGGGGGGTCCCTATAACCCATCCCCCCCCCCCCCGACCCCCCCCCGACCCCCCCCGACCCCCCCCCCCGGTTTGCTTTGCAGAAGCTCGGTGCTTGGGGTGACCGCGGGGTTAAACCCGGCGCTCATGGCCACTAACCCGCTGGCCACCATCCAAGGTGCGTGGGCCGCCTCGCACGCGCGCGTGCAAGAGCCTCCGCCGGCCCCCCCCGCCCCCCCGCCCGGGAGCCTTGGGGGGGGGAGGGGGAGTGAGTGTGCGAGGGGGTGGGGGGGTGTGCAAAGGGGTGGGTGTGCAAGGTGGGGTGTGGGTGTGCAAGGAGGGGTGTGGGTGTGCAAGGAGGTGCGTGGGTGTGCAAGGTGGGGTGTGGGTGTGCAAAGGGGTGGGTGTGCAAGGAGGGGTGTGGGTGTCAAGGAGTTGTGTGGGTGTGCAAGGAGGTGTGTGGGTGTGCAAGGTGGGGTGTGGGTGTGCAAAGGGGTGGGTGTGCAAAGGGGTGGGTGTGCAAGGTGGGGTGTGGGTGTGCAAGGAGTTGTGTGGGTGTGCAAGGTGGGGTGTGGGTGTGCAAAGGGGTGGGTGTGCAAGGAGGTGCGTGGGTGTGCAAGGTGGGGTGTGGGTGTGCAAAGGGGTGGGTGTGCAAGGAGGGGTGTGGGTGTGCAAGGAGTTATGTGGGTGTGCAAGGAGGTGTGTGGGTGTGCAAGGTGGGGTGTGGGTGTGCAAAGGGGTGGGTGTGCAAGGAGGGGTGTGGGTGTGCAAGGTGGGGTGTGGGTGTGCAAAGGGGTGGGTGTGCAAGGAGGGGTGTGGGTGTGCAAGGTGGGGTGTGGGTGTGCAAAGGGGTGGGTGTGCAAGGAGTTATGTGGGTGTGCAAGGAGGGGTGTGGGTGTGCAAAGGGGTGGGTGTGCAAGGAGTTATGTGGGTGTGCAAGGAGGTGTGTGGGTGTGCAAGGTGGGGTGTGGGTGTGCAAAGGGGTGGGTGTGCAAGGAGGGGTGTGGGTGTGCAAGGAGGTGTGTGGGTGTGCAAAGGGGTGGGTGTGCAAGGTGGGGTGTGGGTGTGCAAAGGGCTGGGCGTGCAAGGAGCCGTGAGCTGGTGTGCAAGGAGGTGTGTGGGTGTGCAAAGGGGTCTGTGTGGGCGTGCAAAGCCCCGTGCGTGGGCGTGCAAAGCGAGGTCCCGCGCGTGTGCAAAGGCTGCCGGGCGGGCGGCGCCCCCCCAGCCCCCTCCTCCTCCCCCCCCCCCCGCCGTGCTCGTGCCGCCCCTCCCCCCCCGCACACTAACCCCCCCCCGCTCGTTGCACGCTCGTTGCACGCTCGCCGTGGGGCGGGGCGCGGTGGGGTGGGGCACCCCCAATCCGTGGGGCGGGGGGAGCCACGGGGTGGGGGCATCTATAGAGGGGGGTGCGTATAGGGTGGGGTCCCTATGGGATGGGGGTCCCTATGGGATGGGGGTCCCTATAGGCTGTGGGTCCCTATGGGATGGGGTCCCTATAGGATGTGGGTCCCTATGGGATGTGGGTCCCTATGGGATGGGGTCCCTATGGCTGTGGGTCCCTATACGATGTGGGTCCCTATGGGATGTGGGTCCCTATGGGATGTGGGTCCCTCTGGGATGGGGGTCCCTGTGGCTGGGGGTCCCTATGGGATGGGGGTCCCTATGGGATGGGGGTCTGTATAGGATGGGGTCCCTATAGGCTGGGGGTCCCTATGGCTGTGGGTCCCTATAGCATGGGGGTCCCGATAGGACACAGGTCCCTATGGATCGGGGCTCCCTATGGGATGTGGGTCCCTATGGGATGAGGGTCCCTATGGGACATGGGTCCCTGTGGCTGGAGGTCCCTATGGGACATGGGTCCCTATAGCACGGGGGTCCCTATAGGATTAGGTCCCTATGGGACATGGGTCCCTGTGGCTGGGGGTCCCTATGGGACACGGGTCCCTATAGGATGTGGGCCCCTATGGGCTGGGGGTCCCTGTGGCTGGGGGTCCCTATGGGATGGGGGTCCCTGTGAGATGGGGGTCCCTGTGGCTGGGGGCCCCGCGGGGGGTCCCTATGGGACACGGGTCCCTATAGCACGGGGGTCCCTGTGGGACGCGGGTCCCTGTGGCTGGGGGTCCCTGTGGCTGGGGGTCCCTGTGGGATGGGGTCCCTATGGGCTGGGGTCCCTATAGCACGGGGGTCCCTATGGGATGGGGGCCCCGCGGGGGGTCCCTATGGGACACGGGTCCCTATAGCACGGGGGTCCCTGTGGGACGCGGGTCCCTGTGGCTGGGGGTCCCTGTGGGATGGGGGTCCCTATGGGATGGGGGTCTGTATAGGATGGGGTCCCTATAGGCTGGGGGTCCCTATGGCTGCGGGTCCCTATAGCATGGGGGTCCCGATAGGACACGGGTCCCTATGGGATGGGGGTCCCTATAGCATGGGGGTCCCGATAGGACACAGGTCCCTATGGATCGGGGCTCCCTATGGGATGTGGGTCCCTATGGGCTGGGGGTTCCTATGGCTGGGGGTCCCTATAGCACAGGGGTCCCTATTGGATTAGGTCCCTATGGGATGGGGGTCCCTATGGGCTGGGGTCCCTAATAGGCTAGGAGTCCCTATGGGATGGGGGTCCGTATAGGATGGGGTCCCTATAGGCTGTGGGTCCCTGTGGCTGTGGGTCCCTATGGGATGGGGTCCTAAATAGGATGTGGGTCCCTATGGGATGAGGGTCCCTATGGGACATGGGTCCCTATAGCACGGGGGTCCCTATAGGATTAGGTCCCTATGGGATGGGGGTCCCTGTGGCTGGGGGTCCCTATGGGATGTGGGTCCCTATGGGATGGGGGTCCCTATAGCACGGGGGTCCCTATGGGCTGGGGGTCCCTGTGGCTGGGGGTCCCTGTGGGATGGGGTCCCTATGGGCTGGGGTCCCTATGGCATGGGGGTCCCTGTGGCTGCGGGTCCCTATAGCATGGGGGTCCCGATAGGACACAGGTCCCTATGGATCGGGGCTCCCTATGGGATGTGGGTCCCTATGGGATGAGGGTCCCTATGGGACATGGGTCCCTATAGCACGGGGGTCCCTATAGGATTAGGTCCCTATGGGATGGGGGTCCCTATGGGATGGGGGTCCCTATAGCACGGGGGTCCCTGTGGGATGGGGTCCCTATGGGCTGGGGTCCCTATAGCATGGGGGTCCCTGTGGGATGGGGGTCCCTGTGGCTGGGGGTCCCTGTGGGATGGGGGTCCCTATGGGATGGGGGTCCCTGTGGCTGGGGGTCCCTATGGGATGTGGGTCCCTATGGGCTGGGGTCCCTGTGGCTGGGGGTCCCTGTGGGATGGGGGTCCCTGTGGCTGGGGGTCCCTGTGGGATGGGGGTCCCTATGGGCTGGGGGTCCCTGTGGCTGGGGGTCCCTATGGGATGGGGGTCCCTATGGGCTGGGGGTCCCTGTGGCTGGGGGTGCCTGTGGCTGGGGGCCCCGCGGGGGGTCCCGGCGGGCGGGGGCGGGGCGGGGGCGGGGTCGGGCCCCCCCTGACCGCCCCCTCCCCCTCTCTCCGCAGCCTTGGCCACTGGTGGAAACCTGCCCCTCTCCAGCCTTGAGCCGGGGGGGCCGCTGGTGCTGGGGGGCGGCGCGGGGACGCCCAGCGCCCCCGCCATGGTGCCCCCCCCGCTCTTCCTCAACCAGGGACCCCTCCCCATTCTGGGGGCCCCCCCGGCCGCCGTGGGGCTGGTGCCGGCCGCCGTGGCCGCCCCTTTGCCCCCTCCCCCTTCCCCATCCCCCTCCTGCTCCTCCTGCAGCTCGGCCAGCGGCGACACCTCCCCCCCCCCGCCCCACCCCCCCCCGGGGGACGAGTGATGGGTGGGGGGGGGACGCCCCCCCCGCCCCCCCCGCCCCCCCCAGCACGCGCTACAGACCAAAAACCGACACCCCCCCCCCCCCACCCCCCGAGGGGGCCGGGAGGACGGACACCCCCCCCCCTTAACTTAATTTAACTTAATGATGCTTTTCTGGGGGGTGGGGGGGGGTCGCCCCCCCCCAGGCAATCCCCTCCCCCCCCCACTGGGGCCCCCAATTAATTTATTGGGGGGGGGGCGGACGGGAACAACGTTTAAAAGGGCGTTTTCTGCCCCGTTTCGCGCCTGTGGAGGCGGGGGGGGGGAATAAGAGAGGGGAAAAACCCTAAAAGTGACTATTTCACACCAAAAAAACCTGCCCGGGGGGGGGGGGCACGACCCCCTCCCCCCCCCAGCTGATCCCAAAGGCTTTTTACAAAACTCTTCTGACCTCGGTGTCCGCTCGAATGTGTTTGCGGGGGGGGGGGGGGGGGGGATTTAATGCAAATCTGGGGTTTTTTATTGGGGGGGGGCTCGGTGGGACCGACCCCTCCCCCCCCCGGCATCGCCCCCCCTCCCCGCCCCCCCCCCCCGTATTTATTTATCCCCAGGAGGCGGCGGCCGAGGGGGGGTCGGAGCTGTCGGGCGGAGGAGGGGGAGGTGAAAAACTGGAAAAAAAAGAAGAAGAAAGAGGGAAAAATAAGCAAAAACAAGGAAAAAAGTGAAAGAAATGGGGAAAAGCAACGGAAAAAGGAGAAAAGGAAAAAAAAAGCGACTAAGGGAAAAGGAAAAGAGGAAGAAAAGGCGAAATGAGAAGGAAAAAAGGGGGGAAAAACCGAGGAAAAGGATGGAATGAAGAGGGAAAAGGGAAAAGGGAAGGGAAAAACCACCCAAACAAGGAAAAAGGCGAAATAAAGTGGAGAAAAGGAAAAAAAATAAAGGAAAAAAAGAAAGAAAAAAGAGGAAAAAAGGAAAATAAGGAGGAAAAAGCAGAAAAAAGAGGGAAAAAGGGAAAGAGGAAAAGAGGAAAAAAGAAAAGAACAGGAAAAAAAAAGAGGAAAAAAGTGTATGAAAAGGGGAAAAGAAAAAAGGAAAAAAAAAGGAAAAAACAAAACAGGAAAAATTTAAAAAAAAAGAAAAAAGTGGGAAGAAAGAAAAGAAAAGAAGAAAAGGAGGAAAAAGGCCAAAAAAAAGGAGGAAAAAATTAAAAAAAAAGGGAAAAAAAGCAAAAAAAAGAGAAAAAAAAAACAAAAAAGGGAAAAAAGCAAAACCAAAAAAAAGGGAAAATAACCAAAAAGCCAAAAAAAGGAGCAAACACAGAAAAGAGACCAAAAACCCACCGAAAACCCGCCCCCCCGCAGTGCCTGACCCCCCCGCAGGAAACCAAAAAATCTCCAGCGAAAGCTGAAGGAAACCACCAAAACTCGCCGCTTTGGCCCCGAAACGGCTGGAAAAGGGATGAAAAGGGGGGGGGGGGACACCCAGGGCGCCCCCCCCCTCACCCCCACCCCGCCGGACACATATACCTCATGGAGCCCCAAAATCCTCGCGTTTCACCTCGTTTCGGCTCCGGCGGCTGCAAAATACTGTGAAGACGCGAAACAAGGGAAAAAACAATAAAATTCTCCCCCCAAAAAAAACTCTTGGGGGGGAAAAAAACCCCCCCAAACCCGACCCCGAAGCCCCCAAACGACGCCGGGTTCGGGGGGGCGGGGGGGGGGTCCCGCCCCTGAATGTACCCCCACCCCCCCCCTCGTTTTCATGGGGTTTTGGGGCTTTTTGGGGGGTTTTGGACAGAGAGAAAAAGAAAAAAAGAAGAAAAAATAGAAAAAAAAATTAATTTTTTTTCGGGGGGGGGGTGGGGGTGGGGGGAGGGGCAGCACCCCCTTTTTTGGGGGGGGGTTGGGGGGGGGTTGTTGGTTTTTTGGGGTGTTTTTTTTTTTTAAATACAGAAAATGGGCGTCATCGCTTCTTCCCGGAGGAAAAAAGGAGAAAAACGCCAAAAAAAGGAGGGGGGGGGGGGGAGGGGGTTGAGACCCCCCCGCAACCCCCCCCCCCCCCCGACCACAGGGAAGTGAGAGGCGACGCTCGGACAGCGACCAAACCAAAAACCCACCCCAAAAAGTGAGGAAAAAGCATCAAAAAGAAGAAAAAAGCCAAAAAAAAAAAGCCTCAAAAAGCCAAAAAAAAGAAAAAAAGCCAAAAAGAGCCAAAAAAAAAAGCTTAAAAAAAGCTCAAAAAAGCCAAAAAAAAAAAAACCAAAAAAAACCCAGAAGGAGGATACGAAAGGAGAAGAAAAGTGGAAAAAATGGGTTAAAAAGGACAAAAAAAAGAAAAGCTGTCAAAAATGGAGGAAAAAGGACAAAAAAGACCAAAAAAAAGGATTAAAAAAGGACAAAAAAAGTCAAAAAAAGGCAAAAAAGGCCAAAAAAAAAGACAAAAAATGCCAAAAAAGGCCAAAAAAGGCCCCAAAAAAAACCCCAAACCAACAAACCAAAACCGAACCGCACCCAAACCTCAGAAAAAACAGAACAAAACACACCAAAAAGTGTAAAAAAAAAAAGAAAAACCCAACAAACCACACAAATTTTTGATTTTTAGACCAAAAATGGAGCCCGTCTGCAGGCGCGGAGCTCGGCGGGGGTCGCCCGGGCGCCTGGGAGGGGGTATGTGTTTGGGGGGGGGGGGTCGTGTGTGTGTCCCCCCCTCCCCCTTCCTCCCCCCACCCCCGAACGCTGCCCCTCCCCCCCCGCATCCCGCCCCTCCCCCCCGTGCTAATCTCGATAACGAAGCTTTAATTACAGCTGCCAAACCAAATAGGGCCCGGGGGGCGGGGGCCGCGCGCCATATACCTCAGCTACTTTAAGAGAAACCAAATAGAAATTGGGGGGGGGAGGGGCGGGGGGGCGGGGGGGGAGGGGCCGGACACCCCTCCCCCATATCCCCCCCCCAACCCCACCCCACCCCCCTCCAAAACCCACCAGGTTTTGTACGTTGGCTTTTTTGGGGGGGGAGGGGGCGGTTGGGGGAGGGGCGGTTGGGGGAGGGGCGGGGGGGAGGGGCGGGGGGGAGGGGAGCACCCCCAGGGTGTGGTCCCACCCCCCCACCCCCCACCCCCCCCCGTCTGGGTGCTCTTGGGCTGGTGACCTCGTTAATCGGTGGGACTCGGAGGTGACCTGTGGGGGGGCGGTGGTGGTGATGGTGATGGTGGTGATGGTGGTGATGGTGGTGATGGTGGTGGTGATGGTGGTGGTGGTGGTGATGGTGGTGATGGTGGTGATGGTGGTGATGGTGGTGATGGTGGTGGTGGTGGTGATGGTGGTGATGGTGGTGATGGTGGTGGTGATGGTGGTGATGGTGGTGATGGTGGTGGTGATGGTGGTGGTGGTGGTGGTGATGGTGGTGATGGTGATGGTGGTGATGGTGGTGATGGTGGTGATGGTGGTGGTGATGGTGGTGGTGGTGGTGATGGTGGTGATGGTGGTGATGGTGGTGATGGTGGTGATGGTGGTGGTGGTGGTGATGGTGGTGATGGTGGTGATGGTGGTGGTGATGGTGGTGATGGTGGTGATGGTGGTGGTGATGGTGATGGTGGTGATGGTGGTGGTGATGGTGGTGATGGTGGTGATGGTGGTGATGGTGGTGATGGTGGTGGTGGTGGTGATGGTGGTGATGGTGGTGATGGTGGTGGTGATGGTGGTGATGGTGGTGATGGTGGTGATGGTGGTGATGGTGGTGGTGGTGGTGGTGGTGGTGGTGGTGGTGGTGGTGATGGTGGTGATGGTGGTGATGGTGGTGATGGTGGTGGTGATGGTGATGGTGGTGATGGTGGTGGTGATGGTGGTGATGGTGGTGATGGTGGTGATGGTGGTGATGGTGGTGGTGGTGGTGATGGTGGTGATGGTGGTGATGGTGGTGGTGATGGTGGTGATGGTGGTGATGGTGGTGATGGTGGTGATGGTGGTGATGGTGGTGATGGTGGTGATGGTGGTGGTGGTGGTGGTGGTGGTGGTGATGGTGGTGGTGATGGTGGTGATGGTGGTGATGGTGGTGGTGGTGGTGGTGGTGATGGTGGTGATGGTGGTGATGGTGGTGGTGGTGATGGTGGTGATGGTGGTGATGGTGGTGGTGATGGTGGTGATGGTGGTGATGGTGGTGGTGGTGGTGATGGTGGTGATGGTGGTGGTGATGGTGGTGATGGTGATGGTGGTGATGGTGGTGATGGTGGTGATGGTGGTGATGGTGGTGGTGGTGGTGATGGTGGTGGTGATGGTGGTGATGGTGATGGTGGTGATGGTGGTGATGGTGGTGGTGGTGGTGATGGTGGTGGTGGTGATGGTGGTGGTGGTGGTGGTGATGGTGGTGATGGTGGTGATGGTGGTGATGGTGGTGATGGTGATGGTGGTGATGGTGGTGATGGTGGTGATGGTGGTGATGGTGGTGGTGGTGGTGGTGGTGATGGTGGTGGTGATGGTGGTGGTGATGGTGGTGATGGTGATGGTGGTGATGGTGGTGATGGTGGTGATGGTGGTGATGGTGGTGGTGGTGATGGTGGTGATGGTGGTGATGGTGGTGATGGTGGTGATGGTGGTGATGGTGGTGGTGGTGGTGGTGGTGATGGTGGTGATGGTGGTGATGGTGGTGGTGGTGGTGATGGTGGTGATGGTGGTGGTGATGGTGGTGGTGGTGATGGTGGTGATGGTGGTGATGGTGGTGGTGATGGTGGTGGTGGTGATGGTGGTGATGGTGGTGGTGATGGTGGTGGTGGTGATGGTGGTGATGGTGGTGGTGATGGTGGTGGTGGTGATGGTGGTGATGGTGGTGGTGATGGTGGTGGTGGTGATGGTGGTGATGGTGGTGGTGATGGTGGTGGTGGTGATGGTGGTGATGGTGGTGGTGATGGTGGTGGTGGTGATGGTGGTGGTGATGGTGGTGGTGGTGATGGTGGTGGTGGTGGTGGTGATGGTGGTGATGGTGGTGATGGTGGTGGTGATGGTGGTGGTGGTGATGGTGGTGGTGGTGGTGGTGATGGTGGTGGTGGTGGTGGTGATGGTGGTGATGGTGGTGATGGTGGTGGTGGTGATGGTGGTGGTGATGGTGGTGGTGGTGATGGTGGTGGTGATGGTGGTGATGGTGGTGATGGTGATGGTGGTGGTGATGGTGGTGATGGTGGTGATGGTGGTGGTGATGGTGGTGATGGTGGTGATGGTGGTGATGGTGGTGATGGTGGTGATGGTGGTGGTGATGGTGATGGTGGTGATGGTGGTGGTGGTGGTGATGGTGGTGATGGTGGTGATGGTGGTGGTGATGGTGGTGATGGTGGTGATGGTGGTGATGGTGGTGATGGTGGTGATGGTGGTGGTGGTGGTCGTGGTGGTGGTGGTGGTGGTCGTGGTGGTGGTGGTGGTGGTGGTGGTGGTGATGGTGGTGATGGTGGTGGTGGTGGTGGTGGTGGTGGTGGTGATGGTGGTGGTGGTGGTGGTGGTGGTGGTGGTGGTGGTGGTCGTGGTGACCACGGTCATGGTGACGATGGTGATGGTGGTGACTCAGATGCTGTGACTAAGCTCCAGGTGCTGGGGGCCCGTGGTCATGGCCTTGGGGTCCTCCATTGGACCATGGCCTTGGGGTCATCCATGATGTCATGGCCTTGGGGTCCTCCATTGGACCATGGCCTTGGGGTCATCCATGATGTCATGGCCTTGGGGTCCTCCATTGGACCATGGCCTTGGGGTCATCCATGATGTCATGGAAGTTGGGGAGCTCCATTGGACCATGGCCTTGAGGTCATCCATGATGTCATGGCTTTGAGGTCCTCCACAGTGTCACAGCCTCGAGAACCTCTACTGGGCCATGGTCTTCAGGACCTTGATGGGGTCATGGCCTTGAGGTCCTCCGTGATGTCATGGAGGTTGGGGTCCTCCATTGGACCATGGCCTTGAGGTCCTCCATGATGTCATGGAGGTTGGGGTCCTCCATTGGACCATGGCCTTGGGGACCTCCGTGGGGCTGCGGCCTCGGGGTCCTCCGCGGTGGTGAGGCCCCGAGGAGCTCCATGGTGGCCTGTCCTTGAGGACCTCCATGATGTCGCGACCCTTGGGGTCCTCCATGGTCTTGTGTCCTCATGGACCTCTTCATGTTTGAGCCCTGAAGGTCCCCCATGGGGTCATGACCTTGGGGTCCCCCATAGGGTCATGACCTTGGGGTCCCCCATGGGGTCATGACCTTGGGGTCCTCCATGGGGTCATGACCTTGGGGTCCCCCATAGGGTCATGACCTTGGGGTCCTCCATGGGGTCATGACCTTGGGGTCCCCCATAGGGTCATGACCTTGGGGTCTACTATGGGGTCATGACCTTGGGGTCCCCCATAGGGTCATGACCTTGGGGTCCTCTATGGGGTCATGACCTTGGGGTCCTCCATGGGGTCATGACCTTGGGGTCCCCCATAGGGTCAGGGCCTTGGGGTCCTCCATGGGGTCATGACCTTGGGGTCCTCCATGGGGTCATGACCTTGGGGTCCCCCATAGGGTCAAAGCCTTGGGGTCCTCCACGGGGTCATGACCTTGGGGTCAAGGCCTTGGGGTCCTCCATGGGGTCATGACCTTGGGGTCCCCCGCGGTGGCACCTCCCGGGGCTCCCCGTTGTCACGACCCCCCCCACCCCGTGTGTCCCCCCCCAGGGTGGCCGAAGGAAGCGAGTCCCCCCTCCTACAGCCAAAGAGGGCCGGGGGGGGGGTCAGAGCCCCCCCCAGCCCCTGCACCCCCAAACCCCCCCCCCCGCCCCCCCCCCGGACATATACCTCATAGACCTGTGCTCAACCAAAGAGCCGCCCGCCCTCGGGGTGCGGGGGGGGGGCCGCGGCGCTGCGGGGGGGGGGAGGGGGGTGTCCCCCAAACCCCCCCCCCTTGGTTTTTTTTCTTTTTTTGGGGGGGGGCTCCCCCAGTTCTCGGTGCGTCTCCAGTTCCCGGGGCGACCCCCTGCTCCCAGTGTGTTCCCACCCCCCCGTCCCTGGTTCTTGCGGGGGGGGGGGGTCCCCCACTTCTTGGGGGGGGGGAATCTCCCCGTTTATTGGGGGGGGGTCCCCATTTAATGGGGTGATCCTCATTTATTGGGGGGTCCCCATTTTTTAGGGGGGGGTCCCCAGTTCTCGGGGGCTCCCATTTATGGAGGGGTCCCCATTAATTGGGGGACTCCCCATTTAATGGGGGGGGTCCCCACTTAATGGGGGCTCCTCAACTCTCGGGGGGGTCCCCAACTGCCAGTGGGACTCTAGTTCTCGGTGCACCCCCTTGTTCTTGGGGTCTCCCCAGTTCTTGGGGGGGGTCCCTGGTTCTTTGGGGGCTCCCCATTTACTGGGGGGTCCCCATTTATTAGGGGGAGCCCCCACTTACTGGGGGCTCCCTCAATCCCAGTGCATCCCTGGCTCTCATTGGGGGGGTCCCCACTCCTTGGGGTCCCCCTGGTTCTTGGGGGTCTTATGGGGGGGGTCGCTCCATAGGGACCCCCCCATTCCCCTGGGGCCCCCCAAAGAGGGTTGGGGGGGGGCAGAGCCCCCCCCAAGAGAGAGACTTGCACCCTCATGCTGGGGGGGTGTCGGGGGGGTGTCGGGGTGGGGGGGGTGACCTCGTCCCGTGACCCCTCGCCCCCAGCCCCCCCCCCCCCCCCCCCCGGGGGGTCGTGTCCGTCCCCCCCCCCCCCCGTGTGCCCCCCTCCCCGTGTCCCGTCCCCCCCCCCGCCCCCGTGTCCCCGGGGGCGGCGAGCGAAGCGCAGAGCAAACCAAAGATGTCCACCCGCCGCCCGCCCCCTTTTCTAAGAGACCTTAAAGTGAGTGGGAATAATTAAAAAAAAAAAACAAAAAAAATAATAAAAAAAAAAAACTGGGGAGAAAAAACAAAAAAGGAACCAAAAAAAAGCTGGAAAAATGTGAAAAAAAAGGAAAAAAAAAAAAAAAAAAGAAAATTTCTATACAAAAGCCCCACCCCCCCCCCGACTCCTCAAATGTCTATTTTTGACGCCGCGACCTCCCCAGCCCCGCCCCTCGGCTGGCCACGCCTCCGGCTGGCCACGCCCCCCCCATAGCCCCACCCTCTGACCTAAACCTCTCCCCCCTTAGCTCCTCCCTTCTGCCCTAGCCCCTCCCCTCCTGCCTTAGCCCCACCCCCGTCCTAGTCCCGCCCCTCCTTGGTCCCTCCCTTCTGCCCTAGCCCCTCCCCTCCTGCCTTAGCCCCACCCCCGTCCTAGTCCCGCCCCTCCTTGGTCCCTCCCTTCTGCCCTAGCCCCTCCCCTCCTGCCTTAGCCCCACCCCCATCCTAGTCCCGCCCCTCCTTGGTCCCTCCCTTCTGCCCTAGCCCCTCCCCTCCTGCCTTAGCCCCACCCCCTTTCCTAGCCCCGCCCCTCCTTGGTCCCGCCCTTCTGCCCTAGCCCCACCCCTCTGTCCTAGCTCCGCCCCTTCTAGCCCCTCCCTTCTACCCTAGCCCCACCCCTCCTGTATTAGCCCCGCCCCTCCTTAGCCCCTCCCCTCCCTCCTTAGCCCCACCCCCTCTGTAGCCACTCCCCTCTGCCCTAGTCCCCACCTTAGTCCCTCCCCAACCCCTTAACCCCTCCCCTCTGCCACAGCCCCTCCCTCCTTAGCCACGCCCCCACAAACCCGCCCCGCCCTAGCCCCTCCCTTCCCCTCTTGGCTCCTCCCCTTTCCATAGCCCCTCCCCCATCACCCCTCTTGCCCCTTAACCCCGCCCCTCTGCCTTTAGCCCCACCCATTCTCCCATAACCCCTCCCTCCGCCCTTAGCCCCGCCCCCTTAGCCCCACCCCAGCCTTCCCGCCCCAGTTGGCGTGCGTGGCCCCCCCCGCCCCCCCTCCCCCCCTCCCCCCCCTCCCCCCCCGTGTCCCTCCCCCCGCGGGTGGCCCGCGCGCGTGACGTCACGTCCCGCCTCGTTCGTTGTTTGTGGGGGTTTTTTGGGGGGTTGTTTTGGGGGTGTTTTTTTTTTTCCTGCTTTTTTTTTTTTTTTTCCTTTTTTAGCCCCCCACCCCCACCCCCCCGCCCCCACCCCCGCCCCTCCCCCCCCCCGCCCCTCCCCCCCCTCGTTCCGGCTCCTTTTCAGGACGGGTTTTTGTAACCGCGTGTGTTCGCCTGACGGGAACAATAAAGATCTGTACAGAGCTGCCGCCTCCCTCCGTGGGACCCCCCGGGACCCCCCGGGACCCCCCGGGACCCCCCCAGCCACACCCCCCCGGGACCCCCCCAGTCACACCCCCCCGGGACCCATTGGGATGCCCCAAACCCCCCCCCCCCCCAGCCCTTCACAATGGTCTGGCTCAGGGCCTGGGGGGGGCCCAACCCCCCCCCCCCCCCAAATCCCGCTTGGTACATCCCAGCCCCCGCCCCCAACCCCTCCTGATACGACCCAGAACCCCAAATCCCCCCATTTTGGCCCCCCAAATCCCCCCTTGGTACGATCCGGACCCCCCCAAAGCCCCTCGTTCCGGCCCCCCAGAGCCCTGTAAGGGCCCGGGTCCCCATTGCCCCCCCCGGCGCCCCCCCAGCACATCCCAGTACATCCCAGTTCCCTCACAGTACATCCAGTTCCCTCCCAGTACATCCCAGTTCCTTCCCAGTACATCCCAGTACATCCCACTTCCCTCCCAGTGCATCCCAGTTCCTTCCCAGTACATCCCAGTACGTCCCAGTTCCCTCCCAGTACATCCCAGTACATCCCACTTCCCTCCCAGTACATCCCAGTTCCCTCCCAGTACATCCCAGTACTTCACAGTACGTCCCTATCTTTTATATAGCCCGTGGTTCCCATCCTTTATATGGCCCAGGTTTTTGTTCCTATATGTCATGAGGCCCCCACCCCCTATATGGCCCCGGGTCCCCACCCCCTATATGGCCCCGGGTCCCCACCCCCTATATGGCCCCGGGTCCCCACCCCCTATATGGCCATGGGTCCCCATCCCCTATATGGCCCCGGGTCCCCACCCCCTATATGGCCCTGGGTCCCCACCCCCTATATGGCCATGGGTCCCCATCCCCTATATGGCCCCGGGTCCCCATCCCCTATATGGCCCTGGGCCCCCAACCCCTATATGGCCCCGGGTCCCCATCCCCTATATGGCCCCGGGTCCCCACCCCCTATATGGCCCCGGGTCCCCACCCCCTATATGGCCCCGGGCCCCCAACCCCTATATGGCCCCGGGTCCCCGTCCCCTATATGGCCCCAGGTCCCCATCCCCTATATGGCCCCGGGCCCCCAGCCCCTATATGTCGTGAGGCCCCCAACCCCTATATGGCCCCGGGCCCCCAACCCCTATATGGCCCCGGGCCCCCACCCCCTATATGGCCCCGGGTCCCCATCCCCTATATGGCCCCAGGTCCCCATCCCCTATATGGCCCCGGGTCCCCAACCCCTATATGGCCCCGGGCCCCCAACCCCTCTAAGGCCCCGGGCCCCCAACCCCTATATGGCCCCGGGTCCCCATCCCCTATATGGCCCCGGGCCCCCAACCCCTATATGGCCCCGGGTCCCCACCCCCTATATGGCCCCGGGCCCCCAACCCCTATATGGCCCCGGGTCCCCACCCCCTATATGGCCCCGGGCCCCCAACCCCTATAAGGCCCCGGGCCCCCAACCCCTATATGGCCCCGGGTCCCCATCCCCTATATGTCGTGAGGCCCCCAACCCCTATATGGCCCCGGGCCCCCACCCCCTATATGGCCATGGGTCCCCATCCCCTATATGGCCCCGGGTCCCCACCCCCTATATGGCCCCGGGTCCCCAACCCCTATATGGCCCTGGGTCCCTGTCCCCTATATGGCCCTGGGTCCCCATCCCCTATATGGCCATGGGTCCCCATCCCCTATATGGCCCCGGGCCCCCAACCCCTATATGGCCCCGGGTCCCCAACCCCTATATGGCCCTGGGTCCCCGTCCCCTATATGGCCCTGGGTCCCCATCCCCTATATGGCCATGGGTCCCCATCCCCTATATGGCCCCGGGTCCCCACCCCCTATATGGCCCCGGGTCCCCACCCCCTATATGGCCCCGGGCCCCCAACCCCTATATGGCCCTGGGTCCCTGTCCCCTATATGGCCCTGGGTCCCCACCCCCTATATGGCCCTGGGGTCAAGGCCTTGGCGACCTCCTTGGGGTCATGACCTTGGGGTTCCTTATGACATCATGACCTTGGGGTCCCCCGCGGTGGCACCTCCCGGGGCTCCCCGTTGTCACGACCCCCCCCCCCCGTGTGTCCCCCCCCCAGGGTGGCCGAAGGAAGCGAGTCCCCCCTCCTACAGCCAAAGAGGGCCGGGGGGGGGGTCAGAGCCCCCCCCAGCCCCTGCACCCCCAAACCCCCCCCCCGCCCCCCCCGGACCTCATAGACCTGCTGCCTCCCTCTGTCCGCCCCCCCCGGGACCCCCCCGGGACCCCCCCGGGGCGGGGGAGGGGGGCCCCCAATCACCACCCCCCCGGGACCCATTGGGATGCCCCAAACCCCCCCCCCAGCCCTTCACAATGGTCTGGCTCAGGGCCCGGGGGGGGAGCCAGGCCCCCCCCAAGCCCCCCCCCCTTGCTATGTCCCAGCTCCCCCCAAATCCCCCCGACTTTGGTACATCCCAGCCCCCCCTCAATCCCTCCTTGGTACGATCCAGACCCCCCAAAACCCCCCGTTTCAGCCCCCCAGATCCCCCTTTTGTACAATCTGAACCCCCCCAATCCCCCCTTTGGTACATTCCATCCCCCCCAATCCCCCCATTTCCTCTCCCCAAATGCTCCTTGGTACAATCTAAACACCCCCAAAATCCCCGCCCCCCCTTTGGTACGTCCCAGCCCCCCCTAAATCCCTCCTTGGTACGATCCAGAAGCCCCAAATCCCCCCATTTCAGCCCCCAACCCCCCCCTTGGTACAATCCGAATCCCCCCAAATCCCTCCACACTTTGGTACGTCCCACCCCCCCCCCCCAAACCCCCCCCTTGATACGTTCCAGCCCCCGCAAATCGCCCCCCACGCCTTGGTACGCTCCGACCCCCCAAACTCCCCCCTTGGTACGTCCCACCTCCCCCCCCGCGTTGGTTCCTCCCGCTTCCAACATGGCGGAAACCCCGCCCTGACGTCACCGCGCCTCGTGGGCGTGGCCGCGCCGCGATTGGTCCCCGACGCCCTCCGGCGGGGAGGCGGTGATTGGTCTGTCGGCCTCGGCCAATAGGGAGGCGGGATGTTGAGGGGTGCCGGAGGGGGAAGGGGGAGTGTAGAGGGAGCGAGAGCGGGAGTGAGACGGGAGGTGAGGGGGGGCGGGAGGGCCCCGGGGGCGTCCCAGGGAGTTTTGGGGGGTCCTTGAGGGGCTTCGGGGGGTCCCGGGGGGTCCCGGGGCCTGCGGGGAGCGGGGTTTCGGGGCGGGCCAGGGGGGTCCTGAGGGGAAAGCGGGGTCAGAGGGGCCGGGGGGGGGGTCAGAGCGGCCTAGGGGGGGTCAGAGGGGTCTGGGGAGGTCTAGAGGGGGGTCCTGAGGGGGAAGGGGGGTCTGGGGAGAGGTCAGAGGAGTCGGGCGGGGGGGGGTCCTGAGGTGGGCAAAAGGGCTCGGGGGGGTCAGAGGGGTCTGGGGGGGTCCTGAGGGGGAAGGGGGTTCTGGGTCAGAGGTGGGGTCAGAGGTGGGGGTTGGGGGGAATCTTGAGGGGGGTCACAGGGGTCTGGGGGGCGTAAAAGGGGTCTGGGGGGCTTCTGAGGGGGATTGGGGGTCTGGGGGGGTCCTGAGAGGGGGTACAAGGGGTCTGGGGGGAAATGGGGGTCCTGGGGGGTTTGGGGGAGGGCTCAGGCAGGGGAACAGGAGTTTGGGGGGGAGCTGAGGAAGGGAACAGGGGTTTGGAGGGGTCAGGGGTAGCTTATGGGGGGGATCAGGAGGCTGGGGGGTTGGGGACTGAGCGGGGGTAAGAGGAGGCTGGGGGGGCCCTGAGGGGGGGAATAGGGGGTTGGGGGGTGTGGGGAGGGGTACATAGTGTCCATGGGGGTCAGGGGGACCCAGACAGAGTATGAGCTGGGGTCTGCGGGGGGCTCTAAGGGATACCGGGAGGGGTCAGAGGGGTGTGAGGGTGTCATGGGAACAGTGAGGGGGACAGATCTCTTGGGATTGGGGGGTTCTAAAGGGTCCTGAGGGGGGCCAGAGGGGTCCGAGGGTGTTAGGGGGGACAGACCTGTGGGGATTGGGGGTTCTAAGGGGCTCTGGGGGGATTCGAGGGTGTCCTGAGGAGTGTCAGAGGGGTCTGAGGGCATTGGGAGGATGGTTCTGTGGGGATCGGGGGGCTCTAAAGGGTCCTGGGGGGGCTGGTGGGGATTCAGAGGGGCCTCAGGGCAGTGGGGGGGACGGATCAGTGGGGATTGGGGGGCTCTAAGGGGTCCTGGGGGGGATTAGAGGGGCCTGAGGGCACTGGGGGGGATGGATCAGTGAGGAATAGGGGGCTCCAAGAGGTCTGGGGGGGGTTTAGAGGGGCCTGAGGGCACTGGGGGGGATGGATCAGTGGGGACTGGGGGGCTCCAAGGGATCCTGGAGGGTTCTAAGGGCCTTGGGGGGGGGTTGAAGGGACCCTGGGGGAGGTTGAGGAGGCCCGGGGGGGTGTAGGCAGGTGGGAGGGGGGTATCAGGGAACCCCCACCTCTCAGCCTGGCAGTGTGGATCCGTGTGTGTCCCCCCCCCCATTTTCTAACCCCCTTTTCCCCCCTCCGCAGCTCCCTCCCACCGCCGCCCCCCCCCGCCCCGTCCTCGTCCCATGCAGACCCCCTCCCCGCTGCCGCCTCCCCCTCCCCTTTCCCCGCCATGTCGGAGCCGTCGGAGGAGACGGTGCTCTACGTGGAGCACCGCTACGTCTGCTCGGAGTGCAGCCACCTCTCGGCCTCGCTGGAGGACGCCCTCCTCCACCAGCAGCACCACGTCGGCCCCCAGCAACACCAGTACGAGCTGGTGGGTTTGGCCGGGGATTACCAAGCGCTGGCGATGCCGGAGAGCAGCCAGTACCAGTGCTTGGAGTGCGGGCAGCTCCTGGTGTCGCCGGGGCAGCTCTTGGAGCACCAAGAAATGCACATCAAGCTTTTAGGGCAAGACCCGGAACCTCCCGGCACGGCCAAAGCGCCCTCCGGCGCCGGGCAGATCCACTACGAGTGCGTGGAGTGCAAAGCGCTCTTCACCAGCCAGGAGGTTTGGTTAGCTCACCGGCAGAGCCACCGCGCCGATCCTCCCGCCCCACAAACCGTCGCTCAAGGTCAAAACCAAGCTTTGGTAGACCTGGAACACTCGTACCGCAAACCGGAGGAGGAGGAAGGGGAGGAAGGCGCGGCGGAGAGCGGCGGCGACGGCGGCACGGTGCAGCTCCTCCTCTACGAGTGCGGCGAGTGCCTGCAGCTTTTCCAAACCCCAAAGGACTTTTTGGAGCACCAAGCGGCTCACCTGGCCGCCCCGGCGCTCAACGGCGGCGCCAGCGAGGCGCCGGCGGCCGCCGATCACAGCTACGAGCTGAAAGACGGGCCCGAGGAGGCGAAGCCGCCGGCGGCCCCGGCGCGGCGAGCGGCCGAGCACCGCTGCGCCGAGTGCGAGCAGCTCTTCGCCACGGCTCACCAGCTCCAGCTCCACTTGCGGTGCCACCGCCTGGGCGCTTTCCAGTGCCCCCTTTGCAGCAAGGTCCTGCCGTCGCCTCCGGCGCTGGAACAACACCTGGGCGGCCACAGCGGCGAATCCCACTTCCTCTGCCTCGACTGCGGCTTGGCGTTCGATACCGAAGCCGTGCTCTTGGCTCACCGCCGCACCCACTCCCCCAACCCCCTCCACCGCTGCCCCTGCGGCAAAGCCTTCGTCAACATGACCAAATTCCTCTACCACCGGCGCACCCACGGCACCCCGCCGACCCCCCGACAGCACCCCGACCCCCCCCAGGCCGCCGACGCCGCGCCGGCGCAAGGGGAGGCGGCCGTGCCGCTCGCCGTCATCTACTCCTCGGAGGCCGGCGAAGCGCCGGGGCCGAGTTACCGCTGCTTGATGTGCAGCAAAGTCTTCTCCAAGCACCCGCAGCTGGCGCGGCACCAGCGCTTCGTGCACCGCCTCGAGCGCCGGCACAAGTGCCCCACGTGCGGCAAGATGTTCAAGAAGAAATCCCACGTCCGCAACCACCTCCTGACCCACACCGGCGAGCGGCCTTTCCACTGCAAGGAGTGCGGCAAGAGCTTCAATTCCCAAGCCAACCTCCTCCGGCACCGCCTGACGCACACCGGCGAGCGGCCCTACGAGTGCGAGGTGTGCCACAAGCGCTTCACCCAGTCCTCCACCCTCCGGCAACACCTCTTCGTGCACAGCCGCCGCTACCCCTACAAGTGCCAGGAGTGCGGCGTCCGCTTCCACCGCCCCTACCGCCTCCTCATGCACCGCTACCACCACACCGGCGAGTACCCCTACAAGTGCCAGCAGTGCGGCCGCTCCTTCCTCCTCCGGCGCCTGCTGGAGGTTCACCAGCTCAGCCACGCCGGGCGCCAGCCCCACATCTGCGCCGGTTGCGGCGCCGCTTTCGTCACCTCCCTCCAGCTGCGGGAGCATAAATGCGGTAAAATCAGCCGGCGTTTCGAATGCCCGACCTGCGGTAAGAAGGTGGGGTCGGCCGCCCGGCTGCGGGCGCACGAGAGGGTCCACGGCGCTCCCGGCGACCCCCCGGCGGCGGCGGCGGCTCCCCCGGCGCCGCCGCGCCGCCCGGCCTGCCCGAAAAGCTTCGAGTGCGGCGAGTGCAAGAAGCTTTTCAGCACGGAGACGTCCCTCCAGGTCCACCGCCGCATCCACACCGGCGAGCGCCCCTACCCGTGCCCCGACTGCGGCAAAGCCTTCCGGCAATCCACCCACCTCAAGGACCACCGCCGCCTCCACACCGGCGAGAAGCCCTTCAAGTGCGAAGAGTGCGGCAAGGCCTTCGCCATCGCCGTCCGCCTGGCCGAGCACCGCCGCATCCACACCGGCGAGCGGCCGTACCGCTGCGAGGCCTGCGGCAAAGCCTACCGCTCCTTCTCCAACCTCTGGAAGCACCGAAAGCTTCACCAGCAGCAGCGGCTCCGGCACGAGCGCGAGGCCCTGGCGGAGGCGCAGGCGGCCGTCACCGCCGCCGTCACCGTCACCGCCGTCGCCGCCGACGGGCGGGACTACGGCGACGCCTTGGCCATCATGGAGACCATCGAGATCTACCCCGCGCCCCCCGAGCACGAGGCGCCCGCCGTTAACCAGGAGGGGGCTCTGGGTGACGGCAGCGGGGAGGGGGTCTGAATTGGAAAGGGGGGGTGGGGAGTGGGTGGCGGGGGGTGGGGGGCGACACCCCTGAGACACACACACACACACACACACCCCCCATCGCACCCACGGGGGGCCCAGCCCTTCTCTGAGGGGTCTAACCCTGATTTTGGGGGTGGGGAGACCCCCCCATTGCACCAACAGGGGTCCCAGCGCTTCTCTGGGGGGGTCTAACCCTGATTTTGGGGGTGGGGAGACCCCCCCATTGCACCAACAGGGGTCCCAGCACTTCTCTGGGGGGTCTAACCCTGATTTTGGGGGTGGGGAAACACCCCCATTACACCAACAGGGGTCCCAGCGCTTCTCTGGGGGGGTCTAACCCTGATTTTGGGGGTGGGGAGACCCCCCCATTGCACCAACAGGGGTCCCAGCGCTTCTCTGGGGGGTCTAACCCTGATTTTGGGGATGGGGAGACCCCCCCATTACACCCCCGGGGGTCCCAGCCCTTCTCTGGGGGTCTCACCCCGATTTGGGGGTGGGGAGACCCCCCCATCGCACCCCCAGGGGTCCCACCCCTTCTCTGGGGGTCTCACCCCCATTTTGGGGCTGGGGGACCCCCCATCGCCCCCACTGGGGGGGTCCCAGCCGTGCACTGGGGGTCTCACCCTCTTTTTGCGGCTGGGGGACCCCCATCGCCCCCCGGGGGACCCCAGCCCTTTTCTGGGGGTCTCTCCCCCATTTGGGGGATGGGGTCCCCCTCTCACACCCCCGGGGGTCCCAGCCCTTCTCTGGGGGTCTCACCCCCATTTTGGGGACGTCAGGGGGCGGGGCACGTCATCTCACCCCCGGGGACATTCCCGAGGGGCCCAGCTCTGCACTTCGGGGGTCTTGCCCCCATTTTGGGGACCGGGGGACCCCCTAACACCCCCTGGGGACACCCACGTCCCCCCAGCCCTGCACTGGGGGGCCTTGCCCCCGTTTTGGGGATGGGGGCTCCCCCTGACACCCCCCTGGGGACACCCACGTACCCCCAGCCCTGCACTGGGGGGGGGGTGTCTCATCCCCATCTTGTGGACATGCGGGGGGTGGGGGACGACTGGGGGCGTTCCCGGGGGTCCCAGCCCTTCTTGGGGGGGGGGTCTCACCCCCATTTTGGGGGCTGGGGGACCCCCCCAGTGACGCTCGTGTCCCCCCAGCTCTGCCAGGGGCAGGGGGGCGGGGGCTCACCCTTATTTTGGGGATATGAGGGGGGCTGGGGGACGTCATCTCACCCCCTGGGGATGTTTGGGGAGGGGTCCCAGCTCTGCCTGGGGGGGTCTCACCACTATTTTGGGGATGAGGGGACCCCCCCGTCACCCCCCTGGGGGTCCCAGCCCTGCCATGTGGGGTCTCTCCCCCATTCTGGGGACATGAGGAGGTGGGGGCACAACATGGGGACGATCCTGGGGGTCCCATTTTGGGGGTGGGGGGGCCCCCTGCACCCCCCAGGGGACACTCGCACCCCCCAGCCCTGCCCTGGGAGGGGTCTCACCCCCATTTGGGTGACGCGAGGGGAGGCTGGGACACATTCCTGGGGGTCGCAGCCCTTCTCTGGGGGGGTCCCACCCACATTTTGGGGACTGGGGGACCCCCATCACCCCCCTGGGGACCCCCACGTTCCCCCCCGCCCCTCCCGGGGGGGGGTTTCTCACCCCCATTTGGGGGGGGCAGGGGCTAATGGGGCCAATGTCCCCCCTCCCCCCAGCTACAGCAGGGTCTTCCTGGCCCCCCTCTTCACCCATGCGCCCCCATTTTGGGGGGGGGGGGGGTGTCAGCCGGGTGTTGCCCCCAGTTCAGTTACCCCCACCTGTGCCCCCCCCCCCACTGGCGCGGGGAGGGGGGGGGGGGGCGTAATTCCTGATGCAATTAAAGGAGAGAAACGGACCCAAAATGTCTTTATTGGGGGGGGGGGCGGGGGAAGGGGAGGGACCCCCGGGCGGGGGGGGGGGGGGGGGCTTTCATGCCTTGGGGGTGGCCCTGACCCCTCGGGGGGAGGGGTAGTTGCCCCGGGGGGGGCAGGAGGGCAATTAATTGGGGGGTTGTTGCCCCGCGGGGGGTGTTATTGCCCCGGGGGGGGGGGTCGTACCCCGAGGGGGGGGTATTGCCCCGGGGAGGGGGTGTTATTGCCCCCGGGGGCGCCATTTTACGCCCCCCGCCCCAAGTAATGCCGCAGGTGGGGCCGAGCCCCGCCCCTCCCCTTCGCCCCGCCCCTCGCCCCGCCCCCTCCTCTCCCACCGCCCCCCTCCCCCTCCATCACGACCACCCCCCCCCCGGGGCCGCAGCCCCCCCTCCCGCCCCCCCCCCCCGGACGGACCCACGCGTGGGGGGGGCGCCCCCCACCCCCCAAATACCCCCTTTCAGCGCCGGGGGGGGGGGGGGGCGGGGGCCCGGTGCGTGGCGTGTGTGTCGCCCCCCCCCCCCCCCCAACCATCCCGGGGGGGGCCCCGGGACCGGCCCCCCCCCCCCCCCCCCCATCGCCTCCCCTCGCCGCCGTCGGAGCCGCGTGTAGCGAGAACCGGGGGGGCCCGGCCGGGCCCTGCCCCCCCCCCTCCGCCGCCCCCCCCCCTTCCCCCCCCATCCCCCCCCCCCGTCACCGCCGCCGCCGCCGCCGCCGCACCGGGCGGAGGAGGAAACGGCTCGGCCCCCCCCCCCCCCACCCCCCCCCGGGCCGGGGGGGCTGCGGCGGCCGCGAACCGCGTCGTGAGTACCGGGAGGGGGGGGCGGGGAGGGGGGGGCACCGGGAGGGGGAGGGGGGGACGGGGGGGCACCGGGAGCGGGAGGGGGGGGAACGGGGAAGGGACACGGACACACACACGGGGCTGCGCCTCCCCCCCCCCCCCCGCCGCAGCCCCCCCCCCCCTTCCCCGGGCCGCGATCGATCGGGGGGATCCACCGGTGGAACCGGGACCCGATACCCCCCCCCGCCCCCCGCCCCCGCCCGCCACCTCCACCCACCCCCCCCCGCCCCCCCCCCGGGATTCGGCTTCATTTTCCCCGTTACCGGTACCGGGATTCGGCCCCGGGATCGGGCCCCATCCTCCGGTGCCAGGATCGGGCCCCATCCTCCGGTACCGGCGCCGGGATCGGGCCCCGTCCGCGGTTACCGGTACCGGGATTCGGCCCCGGGATCGGGCCCCATCCTCCGGTGCCAGGATCGGGCCCCATCCGCGGTTACCGGTACCGGGATGCGGTTACCGGTACCGGGATTCGGCCCCGGGATCGGGCCCCATCCCTCGGTACCGGTACCAGGATCGGGCCCCATCCCCCCGGTACCGCTTCCCCCCCCCCCCCGCTTTCCGCCCCCCCGCCCCCGTCCCCCCCCTCCCCGCTCCCGGTTCTCCCGCCCCCCCCCGCCCCCCCCCGCTCCATCCCACGCCGCCCCGGGCCCCTCCGTCCGTCCGTCCGTCCGTCCGTCCGCCCCTCCATCCATCCCTCCGTCCGTCCGCCCCTCCACCCCCCGGCCCGCCGTCCGTCCGTCCGTCCTTCCCTCCGTCCCTCCGTCCGTCCGTCTGTCCCTCCGCCACCCCCGCCATCACCCCCCCCTCCCCGTCCGTCTGTCTGTCCCCCCCCCACCTTCCCCACCCCCCACCCAGTTTTGGGGGTGCGCGGGGCAGGAGCACCCCCGGATTCGGGGGAGGGGCAAGGCCTTGGGGTCCCTCCAGAATTGGGGGGGGGGGCAGGATTTGGGGGGGGGGGGGGGCAGGATTTGGGGGGGACACAGGCGAGGGGGGGGGCCCCAAATTGGGGGAAGGGGGAGTCGCGGGGGGGGAGGGGCGGCCCCGTGGGCCGGGGAATGGGCCGGCGGGTGGGGGAGGGGCGCCCCCGGCCCCCTCCCCTCCCGCCCCCCTCCCCCCCCCCGTTGCCTGGCAACAGCAGCATCCTCGGGAGCCGAATCCCGTTGCCCGGCAACGGTTCCCGGGACACGGGGCAGCTGCCGGGGGCATGAATGGGGCTGCGAGACCCCCACACCCCCCCCGGGACCCCCCCCAGTGGGGACACCCCCCCCCCGGAGCCCCAGGACCCCCCTCCCCGCCCCACATGCCCTGGGACCCCCCGATGCCCTGAGAACCCCCCAATGCTGCACACCCCCCCCCCAATGCTGGACCCCCCCAATACCCCGAGACCCCCCCCCAGTGCTGGACCCCCCCAGTTCCCCTGAGACCCCCCCCAATTGCCCTGGGACCCCCCAATACCCTGAGAACCCTCCAGCGCTGGACCCCCCCCAAGTGACCTGAGACATCCCCAATACCCCGAGCCCCCCCCAATGCTGGACCCCCCCCCAAGTGCCCTGAGAGCCCCCCCAATTCTAGATCCCCCCCCCCAAAGTGTCCTGGGACGCCCCCAATACCCTGAGAACCCCCCAGTGCTGGTCTCAACCACCCCCCATAAGTGCCCTGGGACCCCCCCCCACTGCACCCCCCCCACGTCCCCCAGGATCGGGGCCGGGGGGGTCGGGGGGGGGGGGAGGAGGGAAGGGGGGGTGTCGGGGGTGTCGGGGTGCTGTGATGGGCACAGGGAGGGGGGGCAGGGGGTCCCTGGAGACCTGGAGGGTGCTTTGGGGTCCGTGGGGGGTCC
>NW_026990290.1:0-30372 GCF_963921805.1 Phalacrocorax carbo | reverse complement strand
GTGCCGGACCGGTCCGTTTTTTGCCGCGGCGGCCCATTCCGGGGTGCCGGACCCGGTCCGTTTTTTGCCGCGGCAGCCCATTCCGGTGTGCTGGAGCCGGTCCGTTTTTTGACGCGGCGGCCCATTCCGGGGTGCCGGACCCGGTCCGTTTTTTGCCGCGGCGGCCCATTCCGGGGTGCCGGCGCCGGTCCGTTTTTTGACGCGGCGGCCCATTCCGGGGGTGCCGGACCCGGTCCGTTTTTTGCCGCGGCGGCCATTCCGGGGGTGCCGGACCCGGTCCGTTTTTTGCCGCGGCGGCCCATTCCGGGGTGCCGGCTCCGGTCCGTTTTTTGCCGCGGCGGCCCATTCCGGGGTGCCGGACCCGGTCCGTTTTTTGCCACGGCGGCCCATTCCGGGGGTGCCAGGGCCGGTCCGTTTTTTGCCGCGGCGGCCCATTCCGGGGTGCCGGCTCCGGGTCCGTTTTTTGCCGCGGCGGCCCATTCCGGGGTGCCGGCTCCGGTCCGTTTTTGCCGCGGCGGCCCATTCCGGGGTGCCAGGGCCGGTCCGTTTTTTGACGCGGCGGCCCATTCCGGGGTGCCGGCTCCGGTCCGTTTTTTGCCGCGGCGGCCCATTCCGGGGTGCCGGCGCCGGTCCGTTTTTTGCCGCGGCGGCCCATTCGGGGTGCCGGACCCGGTCCGTTTTTTGCCGCGGCGGCCCATTCCGGGGTGCCGGCTCCGGTCCGTTTTTTGCCGCGGCGGCCCATTCCGGTGTGCTGGAGCCGGTCCGTTTTTTGCCGCGGCGGCCCATTCCGGGGTGCCGGACCCGGTCCGTTTTTTTGCCGCGGCGTCCCATTCCGGGGGTGCCGGCGCCGGTCCGTTTTTTTGCCGCGGCGGCCCATTCCGGGGTGCCGGACCCGGTCCGTTTTTTGCCGCGGCGGCCCATTCCGGTGTGCTGGAGCCGGTCGTTTTTTGCCGCGGCGGCCCATTCCGGGGTGCCGGACCCGGTCCGTTTTTTGCCGCGGCGGCCCATTCCGGGGGTGCCGGCGCCGGTCCGTTTTTTGCCACAGTGGCCCATTCCGGGGTGTCGGGGCCGGTCCGTTTTTTGCCGCGGCGGCCCATTCCGGGGGTGACGGCGCCGGTCCGTTTTTTGCCGCGGCGGCCCATTCCGGGGTGCCGGCGCCGGTCCGTTTTTTGCCGCGGCGGCCCATTCCGGGGTGCCGGACCCGGTCCGTTTTTTGCCGCGGCGGCCCATTCCGGGGTGCCGGGGCCGGTCCGTTTTTTGCCGCGGCGGCCCATTCCGGGGTGCCGGACCCGGTCCGTTTTTTGACGCGGCGGCCCATTCCGGGGTGCCGGACCCGGTCCCGTTTTTTGCCGCGACGGCCCATTCCGGGGTGCCGGCTCCGGTCCGTTTTTTTGCCGCGGCGGCCCATTCCGGGGTGCCGGCGCCGGTCCGTTTTTTGCCGTGGCGGCCCATTCCGGGGGTGCCGGACCCGGTCCGTTTTTTGCCGCGGCAGCCCATTCCGGTGTGCTGGAGCCGGTCCGTTTTTTGACGCGGCGGCCCATTCCGGGGGTGCCGGACCCGGTCCGTTTTTTGCCGCGGCGGCCCATTCCGGGGTGCCGGCGCCGGTCCGTTTTTTGCCGCGGCGGCCCATTCCGGGGTGCCGGCGCCGGTCCGTTTTTTGCCGCGGCGGCCCATTCCGGGGTGCCGGAGCCGGTCCGTTTTTTGCCGCGGCGGCCCATTCCGGGGTGCCGGCGCCGGTCCGTTTTTTGCCGCGGCGGCCCATTCCGGGGTGCCGGACCCGGTCCGTTTTTTGCCGCGGCGGCCCATTCCGGGGTGCCGGCGCCGGTCCGTCTTTTGCCGCGGCGGCCCATTCCGGGGTGCCGGACCCGGTCCGTTTTTTGCCGCGGCGGCCCATTCCGGGGTGCCGGCGCCGGTCCGTTTTTTGCCACGGTGGCCCATTCCGGGGTGTCGGGGCCGGTCCGTTTTTTGCCGCGGCGGCCCATTCCGGGGTGCCGGCGCCGGTCCGTTTTTTGCCGCGGCGGCCCATTCCGGGGTGCCGGAGCCGGTCCGTTTTTTGCCGCGGCGGCCCATTCCGGGGTGCCGGACCCGGTCCGTTTTTTGCCGCGGCGTCCCATTCCGGGGTGCCGGACCCGGTCCGTTTTTTGCCGCGGCGGCCCATTCCGGGGTGCCGGACCCGGTCCGTTTTTTGCCGCGGCGGCCCATTCCGGGGTGCCGGACCCGGTCCGTTTTTTGCCGCGGCGGCCCATTCCGGGGTGCCGGACCCGGTCCGTTTTTTGCCGCGGCGGCCCATTCCGGGGTGCCGGACCCGGTCCGTTTTTTGCCGCGACGGCCCATTCCGGGGTGCCGGCTCCGGTCCGTTTTTTGCCGCGGCGGCCCATTCCGGGGTGCCGGGGCCGGTCCGTTTTTTGCCGCGGCGGCCCATTCCGGGGTGCCGGCGCCGGTCCGTTTTTTGCCGCGGCGGCCCATTCCGGGGTGCCGCCTCCGGTCCGTTTTTTGCCGCGGCGGCCCATTCCGGGGTGCCAGGGCCGGTCCGTTTTTTGCCGCGGCGGCCCATTCCGGGGTGCCGGCGCCGGTCCGTTTTTTGCCGTGGCGGCCCATTCCGGGGTGCCGGACCCGGTCCGTTTTTTGCCGCGGCAGCCCATTCCGGGGTGCCAGGGCCCGGTCCGTTTTTTGCCGCGGCGGCCCATTCCGGGGTGCCGGCTCCAGTCCGTTTTTTGCCGCGGCGGCCCATTCCGGGGTGCCAGGGCCGGTCCGTTTTTTGACGCGGCGGCCCATTCCGGGGTGCCAGCTCCGGTCCGTTTTTTGCCGCGGCAGCCCATTCCGGGGTGCCGGCGCCGGTCCGTTTTTTGCCGCGGCGGCCCATTCCGGGGTGCCGGACCCGGTCCGTTTTTTGCCGCGGCGGCCCATTCCGGGGTGCCGGACCCGGTCCGTTTTTTGCCGCGGCAGCCCATTCCGGTGTGCTGGAGCCGGTCCGTTTTTTGACGCGGCGGCCCATTCCGGGGTGCCGGACCCGGTCCGTTTTTTGCCGCGGCGGCCCATTCCGGGGTGCCGGCGCCGGTCCGTTTTTTGACGCGGCGGCCCATTCCGGGGTGCCGGACCCGGTCCGTTTTTTGCCGCGGCGGCCCATTCCGGGGTGCCGGCTCCGGTCCGTTTTTTGCCGCGGCGGCCCATTCCGGGGTGCTGGAGGCGGTCCGTTTTTTGCCACGGCGGCCCATTCCGGGGTGCCAGGGCCGGTCCGTTTTTTGACGCGGCGGCCCATTCCGGGGTGCCGGCTCCGGTCCGTTTTTTGCCGCGGCGGCCCATTCCGGGGTGCCGGCTCCGGTCCGTTTTTTGCCGCGGCAGCCCATTCCGGGGTGCCGGCGCCGGTCCGTTTTTTGCCGCGGCGGCCCATTCTGGGGTGCCGGACCCGGTCCGTTTTTTGCCGCGGCGGCCCATTCCGGGGTGCCGGCTCCGGTCCGTTTTTTGCCGCGGCGGCCCATTCCGGGGTGCTGGACCCGGTCCGTTTTTTGCCCCGGCGGCCCATTCCGGGGTGCCGGCGCCGGTCCGTTTTTTGCCGCGGCGGCCCATTCCGGGGTGCCAGAGCCGGTCCGTTTTTTGCCGCGGCGGCCCATTCCGGGGTGCCGGACCCAGTACGTTTTTTGCCGCGGCGGCCCATTCCGGGGTGCCGGACCCGGTCCGTTTTTTGCCGCGGCGGCCCATTCCGGGGTGCCGGACCAGGTCCGTTTTTTGACGCGGCGACCCATTCCGGGGTGTCGGCTCCGGTCAGTTTTTTGCCGCGGCGGCCCATTCCGGGGTGCCAGGGCCAGTCCGTTTTTTGCCGCGGCGGCCCATTCCGGGGTGCCAGGGCCGGTCCGTTTTTTGCCGCGGCGGCCCATTCCGGGGTGCCGGACCCGGTCCGTTTTTTGCCGCGGCGGCCCATTCCGGGGTGCCGGCGCCGGTCCGTTTTTTGCCGCGGCGGCCCATTCCGGGGTGCCGGCGCCGGTCCGTTTTTTGCCGCGGCAGCCCATTCCGGGGTGCCGGCGCCGGTCCGTTTTTTGCCGTGGCGGCCCATTCCGGGGTGCCGGCTCCGGTCCGTTTTTTGCCGCGGCGGCCCATTCCGGGGTGCCGGACCCGGTCCGTTTTTTGCCGCGGCGGCCCATTCCGGGGTGCCGGACCCGGTCCGTTTTTTGCCACGGTGGCCCATTCCGGGGTGCCGGCGCCGGTCCGTTTTTTGCCGCGGCGGCCCATTCCGGGGTGCCAGGGCCAGTCCGTTTTTTGCCGCGGCGGCCCATTCCGGGGTGCCGGCTCCGGTCCTTTTTTTGCCGCGGCGGCCCATTCCAGGTTGCCGGACCAGGTCCGTTTTTTGCCGCGGCGGCCCATTCCGGGGTGCCGGCTCCGGTCCGTTTTTTGCCGCGGCGGCCCATTCCGGGGTGCCGGCGCCGGTCCGTTTTTTGCCGCGGCGTCCCATTCCGGGGTGCCGGCGCCGGTCCGTTTTTTGCCGCGGCGGCCCATTCCGGGGTGCCGGACCCGGTCCGTTTTTTGCCGCGGCGGCCCATTCCGGTGTGCTGGAGCCGGTCCGTTTTTTGCCGCGGCGGCCCATTCCGGGGTGCCGGGGCCGGTCCGTTTTTTGCCGCGGCGGCCCATTCCGGGGTGCCGGAGCCGGTCCGTTTTTTGCCGCGGCGGCCCATTCCGGGGTGCCGGACCCGGTCCGTTTTTTGCCGCGGCGGCCCATTCCGGGGTGCCGGACCCGGTCCGTTTTTTGACGCGGCGGCCCATTCCGGGGTGCCGGACCCGGTCCGTTTTTTGCCGCAGCGGCCCATTCCGGGGTGCCGGACCCGGTCCGTTTTTTGCCGCGGCGGCCCATTCCGGGGTGCCGGACCCGGTCCGTTTTTTGCCGCGGCGGCCCATTCCGGGGTGCCGGCGCCGGTCCGTTTTTTGCCGCGGCGGCCCATTTCGGGGTGCCGGCGCCGGTCCGTTTTTTGCCGCGGCGGCCCATTCCGGTGTGCCGGACCCGGTCCGTTTTTTGCCGCGGCGGCCCATTCCGGGGTGCCGGACCCGGTCCGTTTTTTGCCGCGGCGGCCCATTCCGGGGTGCCGGCGCCGGTCCGTTTTTTGCCACGGCGGCCCATTCCGGGGTGCCGGCTCCGGTCCGTTTTTTGCCGCGGCGGCCCATTCCGGGGTGCCGGACCCGGTCCGTTTTTTGCCACGGCGGCCCATTCCGGGGTGCCGGAGCCGGTCCGTTTTTTGCCGTGGCGGCCCATTCCGGGGTGCCGGACCAGGTCCGTTTTTTGCCGCGGCGGCCCATTCCGGGGTGCCGGCGCCGGTCCGTTTTTTGACGCGGCGGCCCATTCCGGGGTGCCGGACCCGGTCCGTTTTTTGCAGCGGCGGCCCATTCCGGGGTGCCGGGGCCGGTCCGTTTTTTGCCGCGGCGGCCCATTCCGGGGTGCCAGGGCCAGTCCGTTTTTTGCCGCGGCGGCCCATTCCGGGGTGCCGGAGCCGGTCCGTTTTTTGCCACGGCGGCCCATTCCGGGGTGCCGGCGCCGGTCCGTTTTTTGACGCGGCGGCCCATTCCGGGGTGCCGGCGCCGGTCCGTTTTTTGCCGCGGCGGCCCATTCCGGGGTGCCGGACCCGGTCCGTTTTTTGCCGCGGCGGCCCATTCCGGGGTGCCGGGGCCGGTCCGTTTTTTGCCGCGGCGGCCCATTACGGGGTGCCGGCTCCGGTCCGTTTTTTGCCGCGGCGGCCCATTCCGGGGTGCCGGCGCCGGTCCGTTTTTTGCCGTGGCGGCCCATTCCGGGGTGCCGGACCCAGTACGTTTTTTGCCGCGGCGGCCCATTCCGGGGTGCCGGGGCCGGTCCGTTTTTTGACGCGGCGGCCCATTCCGGGGTGCCGGCTCCGGTCCGTTTTTTGCCGCGGCGGCCCATTCCGGGGTGCCGGCGCCGGTCCGTTTTTTGCCGCGGCGGCCCATTCCGGGGTGCCGGACCCGGTCCGTTTTTTGCCGCGGCGGCCCATTCCGGTGTGCTGGAGCCGGTCCGTTTTTTGCCGCGGCGGCCCATTCCGGGGTGCCGGCTCCGGTCCGTTTTTTGCCGCGGCGGCCCATTCCGGGGTGCCGGCGCCGGTCCGTTTTTTGCCGCGGCGGCCCATTCCGGGGTGCCGGACCCGGTCCGTTTTTTGCCGCGGCGGCCCATTCCGGGGTGCCGGACCCGGTCCGTTTTTTGCCGCGGCGTCCCATTCCGGGGTGCCGGCGCCGGTCCGTTTTTTGCCGCGGCGGCCCATTCCGGGGTGCCGGGGCCGGTCCGTTTTTTGCCGCGGCGGCCCATTCCGGGGTGCTGGAGCCGGTCCGTTTTTTGCCGCGGCGGCCCATTCCGGGGTGCCGGGGCCGGTCCGTTTTTTGCCGCGGCGGCCCATTCCGGGGTGCCGAAGCCGGTCCGTTTTTTGACGCGGCGGCCCATTCCGGGGTGCCGGCTCCGGTCCGTTTTTTGCCGCGGCGGCCCATTCCAGGGTGCCGGCGCCGGTCCGTTTTTTGCCGCGGCGGCCCATTCCGGGGTGCCGGACCCGGTCCGTTTTTTGCCGCGACGGCCCATTCCGGGGTGCCGGACCCGGTCCGTTTTTTGCCGCGGCGGCCAATTCCGGTGTGCCGGAGCCGGTCCGTTTTTTGCCGCGGCGGCCCATTCCGGGGTGCCGGAGCCGGTCCGTTTTTTGCCGCGGCGGCCCATTCCGGGGTGCCGGACCCGGTCCGTTTTTTGCCGCGGCGGCCCATTCCGGGGTGCCGGACCCGGTCCGTTTTTTGCCGCGGCGGCCCATTCCGGGGTGCCGGACCCGGTCCGTTTTTTGCCGCGGCGGCCCATTCCGGGGTGCCGGACCCGGTCCGTTTTTTGCCGCGGCGGCCCATTCCGGGGTGCCGGACCCGGTCCGTTTTTTGCCGCGGCGGCCCATTCCGGGGTGCCGGACCCGGTCCGTTTTTTGCCGCGGCGGCCCATTCCGGGGTGCCGGCGCCGGTCCGTTTTTTGCCGCGGCGGCCCATTTCGGGGTGCCGGCGCCGGTCCGTTTTTTGCCGCGTCGGCCCATTCCGGTGTGCCGAAGCCGGTCCGTTTTTTGCCGCGGCGGCCCATTCCGGGGTGCCGGGGCCGGTCCGTTTTTTGCCGCGGCGGCCCATTCCGGGGTGCCGGACCCGGTCCGTTTTTTGCCGCGGCGGCCCATTCCGGGGTGCCGGCGCCGGTCCGTTTTTTGCCACGGCGGCCCATTCCGGGGTGCCGGCTCCGGTCCGTTTTTTGCCGCGGCGGCCCATTCCGGGGTGCCGGACCCGGTCCGTTTTTTGCCACGGCGGCCCATTCCGGGGTGCCGGAGCCGGTCCGTTTTTTGCCGCGGCGGCCCATTCCGGGGTGCCGGCGCCGGTCCGTTTTTTGCCGCGGCGGCCCATTCCGGGGTGCCGGGGCCGGTCCGTTTTTTGCCGCGGCGGCCCATTCCGGGGTGCCGGCGCCGGTCCGTTTTTTGACGCGGCGGCCCATTCCGGGGTGCCGGCGCCGGTCCGTTTTTTGCAGCGGCGGCCCATTCCGGGGTGCCGGGGCCGGTCCGTTTTTTGCCGCGGCGGCCCATTCCGGGGTGCCAGGGCCAGTCCGTTTTTTGCCGCGGCGGCCCATTCCGGGGTGCCGGACCCGGTCCGTTTTTTGCCACGGCGGCCCATTCCGGGGTGCCGGCGCCGGTCCGTTTTTTGACGCGGCGGCCCATTCCGGGGTGCCGGCGCCGGTCCGTTTTTTGCCGCGGCGGCCCATTCCGGGGTGCCGGACCCGGTCCGTTTTTTGCCGCGGCGGCCCATTCCGGGGTGCCGGGGCCGGTCCGTTTTTTGCCGCGGCGGCCCATTCCGGGGTGCCGGCTCCGGTCCGTTTTTTGCCGCGGCGGCCCATTCCGGGGTGCCGGGGCCGGTCCGTTTTTTGCCGCGGCGGCCCATTCCGGGGTGCCGGCGCCGGTCCGTTTTTTGCCGTGGCGGCCCATTCCGGGGTGCCGGACCCAGTACGTTTTTTGCCGCGGCGGCCCATTCCGGGGTGCCGGGGCCGGTCCGTTTTTTGCCGCGGCGGCCCATTCCAGGGTGCCGGCGCCGGTCCGTTTTTTGCCGCGGCGGCCCATTCCGGGGTGCCGGCGCCGGTCCGTTTTTTGCCGCGGCGGCCCATTCCGGGGTGCCGGACCCGGTCCGTTTTTTGCCGCGGCGGCCCATTCCGGGGTGCTGGACCCGGTCCGTTTTTTGCCCCGGCGGCCCATTCCGGGGTGCCGGCTCCGGTCCGTTTTTTGCCGCGGCGGCCCATTCCGGGGTGCCGGAGCCGGTCCGTTTTTTGCCGCGGCGGCCCATTCCGGGGTGCCGGCTCCGGTCCGTTTTTTGCCGCGGCGGCCCATTCCGGGGTGCCGGCTCCGGTCCGTTTTTTGCCGCGGCGGCCCATTCCGGGGTGCCGGACCCGGTCCGTTTTTTGCCGCGGCGGCCCATTCCGGGGTGCCGGACCCGGTCCGTTTTTTGACGCGGCGGCCCATTCCGGGGTGCCGGCGCCGGTCCGTTTTTTTGCCGCGGCGGCCCATTCCGGGGTGCCGGACCCGGTCCGTTTTTTGCCGCGGCGGCCCATTCCGGGGTGCCGGGGCCGGTCCGTTTTTTGCCGCGGCGGCCCATTCCGGGGTGCCGGGGCCGGTCCGTTTTTTGCCGCGGCGGCCCATTCCGGGGTGCCGGGGCCGGTCCGTTTTTTGCCGCGGCGGCCCATTCCGGGGTGCCGGAGCCGGTCCGTTTTTTGCCACGGTGGCCCATTCCGGGGTGCCGGCGCCGGTCCGTTTTTTGCCGCGGCGGCCCATTCCGGGGTGCCAGCTCCGGTCCGTTTTTTGCCGCGGCGGCCCATTCCGGGGTGCCGGCTCCGGTCCTTTTTTTGCCGCGGCGGCCCATTCCAGGTTGCCGGACCAGGTCCGTTTTTTGCCGCGGCGGCCCATTCCAGGGTGCCGGCGCCGGTCCGTTTTTTGCCGTGGCGGCCCATTCCGGGGTGCCGGACCCAGTACGTTTTTTGCCGCGGCGGCCCATTCCGGGGTGCCGGGGCCGGTCCGTTTTTTGCCGCGGCGGCCCATTCCGGGGTGCCGGACCCGGTCCGTTTTTTTGCCGCGGCGGCCCATTCCGGGGTGCCGGACCCGGTCCGTTTTTTGCCGCGGCGTCCCATTCCGGGGTGCCGGCGCCGGTCCGTTTTTTGCCGCGGCGGCCCATTCCGGGGTGCCGGACCCGGTCCGTTTTTTGCCGCGGCGGCCCATTCCGGGGTGCTGGACCCGGTCCGTTTTTTGCCGCGGCGGCCCATTCCGGGGTGCCGGGGCCGGTCCGTTTTTTGCCGCGGCGGCCCATTCCGGGGTGCCGAAGCCGGTCCGTTTTTTGACGCGGCGGCCCATTCCGGGGTGCCGGCTCCGGTCCGTTTTTTGCCGCGGCGGCCCATTCCGGGGTGCCGGACCCGGTCCGTTTTTTGCCGCGGCGGCCCATTCCGGGGTGCCGGCTCCAGTCCGTTTTTTGCCGCGGCGGCCCATTCCGGGGTGCCGGACCCGGTCCGTTTTTTGCCGCGGCGGCCCATTCCGGGGTGCCGGACCCGGTCCGTTTTTTGCCGCGACGGCCCATTCCGGGGTGCCGGCTCCGGTCCGTTTTTTGCCGCGGCGGCCCATTCCGGGGTGCCGGACCCGGTCCGTTTTTTGCCGCGGCGGCCCATTCCGGGGTGCCGGAGCCGGTCCGTTTTTTGCCGCGGCGGCCCATTCCGGGGTGCCGGACCCAGTCCGTTTTTTGCCGCGGCGGCCCATTCCGGGGTGCCGGACCCGGTCCGTTTTTTGCCGCGGCGGCCCATTCCGGGGTGCCGGAGCCGGTCCGTTTTTTGCCGCGGCGGCCCATTCCGGGGTGCCGGCGCCGGTCCGTTTTTTGCCACGGCGGCCCATTCCGGGGTGCCGGCTCCGGTCCGTTTTTTGCCGCGGAGGCCCATTCCGGGGTGCCGGACCCGGTCCGTTTTTTGCCACGGCGGCCCATTCCGGGGTGCCGGAGCCGGTCCGTTTTTTGCCGCGGCGGCCCATTCCGGGGTGCCGGACCAGGTCCTTTTTTTGCCGCGGCGGCCCATTCCGGGGTGCCGGGGCCGGTCCGTTTTTTGCCGCGGCGGCCCATTCCGGGGTGCCGGCGCCGGTCCGTTTTTTGACGCGGCGGCCCATTCCGGGGTGCCGGACCCGGTCCGTTTTTTGCAGCGGCGGCCCATTCCGGGGTGCCGGGGCCGGTCCGTTTTTTGCCGCGGCGGCCCATTCCGGGGTGCCAGGGCCAGTCCGTTTTTTGCCGCAGCGGCCCATTCCGGGGTGCCGGACCCGGTCCGTTTTTTGCCACGGCGGCCCATTCCGGGGTGCCGGCGCCGGTCCGTTTTTTGACGCGGCGGCCCATTCCGGGGTGCCGGACCCGGTCCGTTTTTTGCCGCGGCGGCCCATTCCGGGGTGCCGGGGCCGGTCCGTTTTTTGCCGCGGCGGCCCATTCCGGGGTGCCGGGGCCGGTCCGTTTTTTGCCGCGGCGGCCCATTCCGGGGTGCCGGCTCCGGTCCGTTTTTTGCCGCGGCGGCCCATTCCGGGGTGCCGGCGCCGGTCCGTTTTTTGCCGTGGCGGCCCATTCCGGGGTGCCGGACCCAGTACGTTTTTTGCCGCGGCGGCCCATTCCGGGGTGCCGGACCCGGTCCGTTTTTTGCCGCGGCGGCCCATTCCAGGGTGCCGGCGCCGGTCCGTTTTTTGACGCGGCGGCCCATTCCGGGGTGCCGGCTCCGGTCCGTTTTTTGCCGCGGCGGCCCATTCCGGGGTGCCGGCTCCGGTCCGTTTTTTGCCGCGGCGGCCCATTCCGGGGTGCTGGACCCGGTCCGTTTTTTGCCCCGGCGGCCCATTCCGGGGTGCCGGCGCCGGTCCGTTTTTTGCCGCGGCGGCCCATTCCGGGGTGCCGGACCCGGTCCGTTTTTTGCCGCGGCGGCCCATTCCGGGGTGCCGGCTCCGGTCCGTTTTTTGCCGCGGCGGCCCATTCCGGGGTGCCGGCTCCGGTCCGTTTTTTGCCGCGGCGGCCCATTCCGGGGTGCCGGAGCCGGTCCGTTTTTTGCCGCGGCGGCCCATTCCGGGGTGCCGGACCCGGTCCGTTTTTTGCCACGGCGGCCCATTCCGGGGTGCCGGCGCCGGTCCTTTTTTTGCCGCGGCGGCCCATTCCGGGGTGCCGGAGCCGGTCCGTTTTTTGCCGCGGCGGCCCATTCCGGGGTGCCGGCTCCGGTCCGTTTTTTGCCGCGGCGGCCCATTCCGGGGTGCCAGCTCCGGTCCGTTTTTTGACGCGGCAGCCCATTCCGGGGTGCCGGCGCCGGTCCGTTTTTTGCCGCGGCGGCCCATTCTGGGGTGCCGGACCCGGTCCGTTTTTTGCCGCGGCGGCCCATTCCGGGGTGCCGGACCCGGTCCGTTTTTTGCCGCGGCGGCCCATTCCGGGGTGCCGGAGCCGGTCCGTTTTTTGCCGCGGCGGCCCATTCCGGGGTGCCGGACCCGGTCCGTTTTTTGCTGCGGCGGCCCATTCCGGGGTGCCGGCGCCGGTCCGTTTTTTGACGCGGCGGCCCATTCCGGGGTGCCGGACCCGGTCCGTTTTTTGCCGCGGCGGCCCATTCCGGGGTGCCGGACCCGGTCCGTTTTTTGCCGCGGCGGCCCATTCCGGGGTGCCGGACCCGGTCCGTTTTTTGCCGCGGCGGCCCATTCCGGTGTGCTGGAGCCGGTCAGTTTTTTGCCGCGGCGGCCCATTCCGGGGTGCCGGACCCAGTCCGTTTTTTGCCGCGGCGGCCCATTCCGGGGTGCCGGACCCGGTCCGTTTTTTGCCGCGGCGGCCCATTCCGGGGTGCCGGCGCCGGTCCGTTTTTTGCCGCGGCGTCCCATTCCGGGGTGCCGGCGCCGGTCCGTTTTTTGCCGCGGCGGCCCATTCCGGGGTGCCGGACCCGGTCCGTTTTTTGCCGCGGCGGCCCATTCCGGTGTGCTGGAGCCGGTCCGTTTTTTGCCGCGGCGGCCCATTCCGGGGTGCCGGGGCCGGTCCGTTTTTTGCCGCGGCGGCCCATTCCGGGGTGCCGAAGCCGGTCCGTTTTTTGACGCGGCGGCCCATTCCGGGGTGCCGGACCCGGTCTGTTTTTTGCCGCGGCGGCCCATTCCGGGGTGCCGGCGCCGGTCCGTTTTTTGCCGCGGCGGCCCATTCCGGGGTGCCGGTCCCGGTCCGTTTTTTGCCGCGGCGGCCCATTCCGGGGTGCCGGGGCCGGTCCGTTTTTTGCCGCGGCGGCCCATTCCGGGGTGCCGGACCCGGTCCGTTTTTTGCCGCGGCGGCCCATTCCGGGGTGCCGGACCCGGTCCGTTTTTTGCCGCGGCGGCCCATTCCGGGGTGCCGGACCCGGTCCGTTTTTTGCCGCGACGGCCCATTCCGGGGTGCCGGACCCGGTCCGTTTTTTGCCGCGGCGGCCCATTCCGGTGTGCCGGAGCCGGTCCGTTTTTTGCCGCGGCGGCCCATTCCGGGGTGCCGGAGCCGGTCCGATTTTTGCCGCGGCGGCCCATTCCGGGGTGCCGGACCCGGTCCGTTTTTTGCCGCGGCGGCCCATTCCGGGGTGCCGGACCCGGTCCGTTTTTTGCCGCGGCGGCCCATTCCGGGGTGCTGGAGCCGGTCCGTTTTTTGCCGCGGCGGCCCATTCCGGGGTGCCGGGGCCGGTCAGTTTTTTGCCGCGGCGGCCCATTCCGGGGTGCCGGACCCGGTCCGTTTTTTGCCGCGGCGGCCCATTCCGGGGTGCCGGACCCGGTCCGTTTTTTGCCGCGGCGGCCCATTCCGGGGTGCCGGCGCCGGTCCGTTTTTTGCCGCGGCGGCCCATTTCGGGGTGCCGGCGCCGGTCCGTTTTTTGCCGCGGCGGCCCATTCCGGTGTGCCGGAGCCGGTCCGTTTTTTGCCGCGGCGGCCCATTCCGGGGTGCCGGACCCAGTCCGTTTTTTGCCGCGGCGGCCCATTCCGGGGTGCCGGACCCGGTCCGTTTTTTGCCGCGGCGGCCCATTCCGGGGTGCCGGACCCGGTCCGTTTTTTGCCGCGGCGGCCCATTCCGGGGTGCCGGCGCCGGTCCGTTTTTTGCCACGGCGGCCCATTCCGGGGTGCCGGCTCCGGTCCGTTTTTTGCCGCGGCGGCCCATTCCGGGGTGCCGGACCCGGTCCGTTTTTTGCCACGGCGGCCCATTCCGGGGTGCCGGGGCCGGTCCGTTTTTTGCCGCGGCGGCCCATTCCGGGGTGCCGGACCCGGTCCGTTTTTTGCCGCGGCGGCCCATTCCGGGGTGCCGGGGCCGGTCCGTTTTTTGCCGCGGCGGCCCATTCCGGGGTGCCGGCGCCGGTCCGTTTTTTGACGCGGCGGCCCATTCCGGGGTGCCGGACCCGGTCCGTTTTTTGCAGCGGCGGCCCATTCCAGGGTGCCGGGGCCGGTCCGTTTTTTGCCGCGGCGGCCCATTCCGGGGTGCCAGGGCCGGTCCGTTTTTTGCCGCGGCGGCCCATTCCGGGGTGCCGGACCCGGTCCGTTTTTTGCCGCGGCGGCCCATTCCGGGGTGCCGGGGCCGGTCCGTTTTTTGCCGCGGCGGCCCATTCCGGGGTGCCGGCTCCGGTCCGTTTTTTGCCGCGGCGGCCCATTCCGGGGTGCCGGACCCGGTCCGTTTTTTGCCGCGGCGGCCCATTCCGGGGTGCCGGGGCCGGTCCGTTTTTTGCCGCGGCGGCCCATTCCGGGGTGCCGGCTCCGGTCCGTTTTTTGCCGCGGCGGCCCATTCCGGGGTGCCGGACCCGGTCCGTTTTTTGCCGCGGCGGCCCATTCCAGGGTGCCGGCGCCGGTCCGTTTTTTGCCGCGGCGGCCCATTCCGGGGTGCCGGCGCCGGTCCGTTTTTTGCCGCGGCGGCCCATTCCGGGGTGCCGGACCCGGTCCGTTTTTTGCCGCGGCGGCCCATTCCGGGGTGCTGGACCCGGTCCGTTTTTTGCCGCGGCGGCCCATTCCGGGGTGCCGGCGCCGGTCCGTTTTTTGACGCGGCGGCCCATTCCGGGGTGCCGGACCCGGTCCGTTTTTTGCCGCGGCGGCCCATTCCGGGGTGCCGGACCCGGTCCGTTTTTTTGCCGCGGCGGCCCATTCCGGGGTGCCGGGGCCGGTCCGTTTTTTTGCCGCGGCGGCCCATTCCGGGGTGCCGGCTCCGGTCCGTTTTTTGCCGCGGCGGCCCATTCCGGGGTGCCGGCTCCGGTCCGTTTTTTGCCGCGGCGGCCCATTCCGGGGTGCCGGCGCCGGTCCGTTTTTTGCCGTGGCGGCCCATTCCGGGGTGCCGGACCCAGTACGTTTTTTGCCGCGGCGGCCCATTCCGGGGTGCCGGACCCGGTCCGTTTTTTGCCGCGGCGGCCCATTCCAGGGTGCCGGCGCCGGTCCGTTTTTTGCCGCGGCGGCCCATTCCGGGGTGCCGGCTCCGGTCCGTTTTTTGCCGCGGCGGCCCATTCCGGGGTGCCGGACCCGGTCCGTTTTTTGCCGCGGCGGCCCATTCCGGGGTGCTGGACCCGGTCCGTTTTTTGCCCCGGCGGCCCATTCCGGGGTGCCGGCGCCGGTCCGTTTTTTGCCGCGGCGGCCCATTCCGGGGTGCCGGACCCGGTCCGTTTTTTGCCGCGGCGGCCCATTCCGGGGTGCCGGCTCCGGTCCGTTTTTTGCCGCGGCGGCCCATTCCGGGGTGCCGGCTCCGGTCCGTTTTTTGCCGCGGCGGCCCATTCCGGGGTGCCGGACCCGGTCCGTTTTTTGCCGCGGCGGCCCATTCCGCGGTGCCGGACCCGGTCCGTTTTTTGACGCGGCGGCCCATTCCGGGGTGCCGGCGCCGGTCCGTTTTTTGCCGCGGCGGCCCATTCCGGGGTGCCAGAGCCGGTCCGTTTTTTGCCGCGGCGGCCCATTCCGGGGTGCCGGACCCGGTCCGTTTTTTGCCGCGGCGGCCCATTCCGGGGTGCCGGGGCCGGTCCGTTTTTTGCCGCGGCGGCCCATTCCGGGGTGCCGGACCCAGTCCGTTTTTTGCCGCGGCGGCCCATTCCGGGGTGCCGGACCCGGTCCGTTTTTTGCCACGGTGGCCCATTCCGGGGTGCCGGCGCCGGTCCGTTTTTTGCCGCGGCGGCCCATTCCGGGGTGCCAGCTCCGGTCCGTTTTTTGCCGCGGCGGCCCATTCCGGGGTGCCGGCTCCGGTCCTTTTTTTGCCGCGGCGGCCCATTCCAGGTTGCCGGACCAGGTCCGTTTTTTGCCGCGGCGGCCCATTCCAGGGTGCCGGCGCCGGTCCGTTTTTTGCCGTGGCGGCCCATTCCGGGGTGCCGGACCCAGTACGTTTTTTGCCGCGGCGGCCCATTCCGGGGTGCCGGACCCAGTCCGTTTTTTGCCGCGGCGGCCCATTCCGGGGTGCCGGCGCCGGTCCGTTTTTTGACGCGGCGGCCCATTCCGGGGTGCCGGCTCCGGTCCGTTTTTGCCGCGGCGGCCCATTCCGTGGTGCCGGCGCCGGTCCGTTTTTTGACGCGGCGGCCCATTCCGGGGTGCCGGACCCGGTCCGTTTTTTGCCGCGGCGGCCCATTCCGGGGTGCCGGGGCCGGTCCGTTTTTTGCCGCGGCGGCCCATTCCGGGGTGCCAGGGCCGGTCCGTTTTTTGCCGCGGCGGCCCATTCCAGGTTGCCGGACCCGGTCCGTTTTTTGCCACGGCGGCCCATTCCGGGGTGCCAGGGCCGGTCCGTTTTTTGCCGCGGCGGCCCATTCCGGGGTGCCGGCTCCGGTCCGTTTTTTGCCGCGGCGGCCCATTCCGGGGTGCCGGGGCCGGTCCGTTTTTTGACGCGGCGGCCCATTCCGGGGTGCCGGCTCCGGTCCGTTTTTTGCCGCCGCGGCCCATTCCGGTGTGCTGGAGCCGGTCCGTTTTTTGCCGCGGCGGCCCATTCCGGGGTGCCGGCTCCGGTCCGTTTTTTGCCGCGGCGGCCCATTCCGGGGTGCCGGCGCCGGTCCGTTTTTTGACGCGGCGGCCCATTCCGGGGTGCCGGACCCGGTCCGTTTTTTGCCGCGGCGGCCCATTCCGGGGTGCCGGACCCGGTCCGTTTTTTGCCGCGGCGTCCCATTCCGGGGTGCCGGCGCCGGTCCGTTTTTTGCCGCGGCGGCCCATTCCGGGGTGCCGGACCCGGTCCGTTTTTTGCCGCGGCGGCCCATTCCGGTGTGCTGGAGCCGGTCCGTTTTTTGCCGCGGCGGCCCATTCCGGGGTGCCGGGGCCGGTCCGTTTTTTGCCGCGGCGGCCCATTCCGGGGTGCCGAAGCCGGTCCGTTTTTTGACGCGGCGGCCCATTCCGGGGTGCCGGCTCCGGTCCGTTTTTTGCCGCGGCGGCCCATTCCAGGGTGCCGGCGCCGGTCCGTTTTTTGCCGCGGCGGCCCATTCCGGGGTGCCGGTCCCGGTCCGTTTTTTGCCGCGGCGGCCCATTCCGGGGTGCCGGCTCCAGTCCGTTTTTTGCCGCGGCGGCCCATTCCGGGGTGCCGGACCCGGTCCGTTTTTTGACGCGGCGGCCCATTCCGGGGTGCCGGACCCGGTCCGTTTTTTGCCGCGACGGCCCATTCCGGGGTGCCGGCTCCGGTCCGTTTTTTGCCGCGGCGGCCCATTCCGGTGTGCCGGACCCGGTCCGTTTTTTGCCGCGGCGGCCCATTCCGGGGTGCCGGAGCCGGTCCGTTTTTTGCCGCGGCGGCCCATTCCGGGGTGCCGGACCCAGTCCGTTTTTTGCCGCGGCGGCCCATTCCGGGGTGCCGGACCCGGTCCGTTTTTTGCCGCGGCGGCCCATTCCGGGGTGCCGGAGCCGGTCCGTTTTTTGCCGCGGCGGCCCATTCCGGGGTGCCGGCGCCGGTCCGTTTTTTGCCACGGCGGCCCATTCCGGGGTGCCGGCTCCGGTCCGTTTTTTGCCGCGGCGGCCCATTCCGGGGTGCCGGACCCGGTCCGTTTTTTGCCACGGCGGCCCATTCCGGGGTGCCGGAGCCGGTCCGTTTTTTGCCGCGGCGGCCCATTCCGGGGTGCCGGACCAGGTCCTTTTTTTGCCGCGGCGGCCCATTCCGGGGTGCCGGCGCCGGTCCGTTTTTTGCCGCGGCGGCCCATTCCGGGGTGCCGGCGCCGGTCCGTTTTTTGACGCGGCGGCCCATTCCGGGGTGCCGGACCCGGTCCGTTTTTTGCAGCGGCGGCCCATTCCGGGGTGCCGGGGCCGGTCCGTTTTTTGCCGCGGCGGCCCATTCCGGGGTGCCAGGGCCAGTCCGTTTTTTGCCGCAGCGGCCCATTCCGGGGTGCCGGACCCGGTCCGTTTTTTGCCACGGCGGCCCATTCCGGGGTGCCGGCGCCGGTCCGTTTTTTGCCGCGGCGGCCCATTCCGGGGTGCCGGCGCCGGTCCGTTTTTTGCCGCGGCGGCCCATTCCGGGGTGCCGGACCCGGTCCGTTTTTTGCCGCGGCGGCCCATTCCGGGGTGCCGGGGCCGGTCCGTTTTTTGCCGCGGCGGCCCATTCCGGGGTGCCGGCTCCGGTCCGTTTTTTGCCGCGGCGGCCCATTCCGGGGTGCCGGCGCCGGTCCGTTTTTTGCCGTGGCGGCCCATTCCGGGGTGCCGGACCCAGTACGTTTTTTGCCGCGGCGGCCCATTCCGGGGTGCCGGACCCGGTCCGTTTTTTGCCGCGGCGGCCCATTCCAGGGTGCCGGCGCCGGTCCGTTTTTTGACGCGGCGGCCCATTCCGGGGTGCCGGCTCCGGTCCGTTTTTTGCCGCGGCGGCCCATTCCGGGGTGCCGGACCCGGTCCGTTTTTTGCCGCGGCGGCCCATTCCGGGGTGCTGGACCCGGTCCGTTTTTTGCCCCGGCGGCCCATTCCGGGGTGCCGGCGCCGGTCCGTTTTTTGCCGCGGCGGCCCATTCCGGGGTGCCGGACCCGGTCCGTTTTTTGCCGCGGCGGCCCATTCCGGGGTGCCGGCTCCGGTCCGTTTTTTGCCGCGGCGGCCCATTCCGGGGTGCCGGCTCCGGTCCGTTTTTTGCCGCGGCGGCCCATTCCGGGGTGCCGGACCCGGTCCGTTTTTTGCCGCGGCGGCCCATTCCGGGGTGCCGGACCCGGTCCGTTTTTTGCCACGGCGGCCCATTCCGGGGTGCCGGCGCCGGTCCGTTTTTTGCCGCGGCGGCCCATTCCGGGGTGCCGGCGCCGGTCCGTTTTTTGCCGCGGCGGCCCATTCCGGGGTGCCGGCTCCGGTCCGTTTTTTGCCGCGGCGGCCCATTCCGGGGTGCCAGCTCCGGTCCGTTTTTTGCCGCGGCAGCCCATTCCGGGGTGCCGGCGCCGGTCCGTTTTTTGCCGCGGCGGCCCATTCTGGGGTGCCGGACCCGGTCCGTTTTTTGCCGCGGCGGCCCATTCCGGGGTGCCGGACCCGGTCCGTTTTTTGCCGCGGCGGCCCATTCCGGGGTGCCGGAGCCGGTCCGTTTTTTTGCCGCGGCGGCCCATTCCGGGGTGCCGGACCCGGTCCGTTTTTTGCTGCGGCGGCCCATTCCGGGGTGCCGGCGCCGGTCCGTTTTTTGACGCGGCGGCCCATTCCGGGGTGCCGGACCCGGTCCGTTTTTTTGCCGCGGCGGCCCATTCCGGGGTGCCGGAGCCGGTCCGTTTTTTGCCGCGGCGGCCCATTCCGGGGTGCCGGACCCGGTCCGTTTTTTGCCGCGGCGGCCCATTCCGGGGTGCCGGACCCGGTCCGTTTTTTGCCGCGGCGGCCCATTCCGGTGTGCTGGAGCCGGTCAGTTTTTTGCCGCGGCGGCCCATTCCGGGGTGCCGGACCCAGTCCGTTTTTTGCCGCGGCGGCCCATTCCGGGGTGCCGAAGCCGGTCCGTTTTTTGCCGCGGCGGCCCATTCCGGGGTGCCGGACCCGGTCCGTTTTTTGCCGCGGCGGCCCATTCCGGGGTGCCGGCGCCGGTCCGTTTTTTGCCGCGGCGGCCCATTCCGGGGTGCCGACTCCGGTCCGTTTTTTGCCGCGGCGGCCCATTCCGGGGTGCCGGACCCGGTCCGTTTTTTGCCGCGGCGGCCCATTCCGGGGTGCCGGACCCGGTCCGTTTTTTGACGCGGCGGCCCATTCCGGGGTGCCGGCGCCGGTCCGTTTTTTGCCGCGGCGGCCCATTCCGGGGTGCCGGCTCCGGTCCGTTTTTTGCCGCGGCGGCCCATTCCGGGGTGCCGGAGCCGGTCCGTTTTTTGCCGCGGCGGCCCATTCCGGGGGTGCCGGCTCCGGTCCGTTTTTTGCCGCGGCGGCCCATTCCGGGGTGCCGGACCCGGTCCGTTTTTTGCCGCGGCGGCCCATTCCGGGGTGCCGGAGCCGGTCCGTTTTTTGCCGCGGCGGCCCATTCCGGGGTGCCGGCGCCGGTCCGTTTTTTGCCGCGGCGGCCCATTCCTGGGTGCCGGCTCCGGTCCGTTTTTTTGACGCGGCGGCCCATTCCGGGGTGCCGGGGCCGGTCCGTTTTTTGCCGCGGCGGCCCATTCCGGGGGTGCCGGCTCCGGTCCGTTTTTTGCCGCGGCGGCCCATTCCGGGGTGCCGGGGCCGGTCCGTTTTTTGCCGCGGCGGCCCATTCCGGGGTGCCGGACCCGGTCCGTTTTTTGCCGCGGCGGCCCATTCCGGGGTGCCGGCGCCGGTCCGTTTTTTGCCGCGGCGGCCCATTCCGGGGTGCCGGCTCCGGTCCGTTTTTTGCCGCGGCGGCCCATTCCAGGTTGCCGGACCAGGTCCGTTTTTTGCCGCGGCGGCCCATTCCAGGGTGCCGGCGCCGGTCCGTTTTTTGCCGTGGCGGCCCATTCCGGGGTGCCGGACCAGTACGTTTTTTGCCGCGGCGGCCCATTCCGGGGTGCCGGGGCCGGTCCGTTTTTTGCCGCGGCGGCCCATTCCGCGGTGCCGGGGCCGGTCCGTTTTTTGCCGCGGCGGCCCATTCCGGGGGTGCCGGCTCCGGTCCGTTTTTTGCCGCGGCGGCCCATTCCGTGGTGCCGGCGCCGGTCCGTTTTTTGACGCGGCGGCCCATTCCGGGGTGCCGGGGCCGGTCCGTTTTTGCCGCGGCGGCCCATTCCGGGGTGCCGGGGCCGGTCCGTTTTTTGCCGCGGCGGCCCATTCCGGGGTGCCGGAGCCGGTCCGTTTTTTGCCGCGGCGGCCCATTCCGGGGTGCCGGAGCCGGTCCGTTTTTTGCCACGGCGGCCCATTCCGGGGTGCCAGGGCCGGTCCGTTTTTTTGCCGCGGCGGCCCATTCCGGGGTGCCGGCTCCGGTCCGTTTTTTGCCGCGGCGGCCCATTCCGGGGTGCCGGGGCCGGTCCGTTTTTTGACGCGGCGGCCCATTCCGGGGTGCCGGACCCGGTCCGTTTTTTTGCCGCGGCGGCCCATTCCAGGGTGCCGGCGCCGGTCCGTTTTTTGCCGCGGCGGCCCATTCCGGGGTGCCGGTCCCGGTCCGTTTTTTGCCGCGGCGGCCCATTCCGGGGGTGCCGGCTCCAGTCCGTTTTTTGCCGCGGCGGCCCATTCCGGGGTGCCGACCCGGTCCGTTTTTTGCCGCGGCGGCCCATTCCGGGGTGCCGGACCCGGTCCGTTTTTTGCCGCGACGGCCCATTCCGGGGTGCCGGCTCCGGTCCGTTTTTTGCCGCGGCGGCCCATTCCGGGGTGCCGGAGCCGGTCCGTTTTTTGCCGCGGCGGCCCATTCCGGGGTGCCGGAGCCGGTCCGTTTTTTGCCGCGGCGGCCCATTCCGGGGTGCCGGACCCAGTCCGTTTTTTGCCGCGGCGGCCCATTCCGGGGTGCCGGACCCGGTCCGTTTTTTTGCCGCGGCGGCCCATTCCGGGGTGCCGGAGCCGGTCCGTTTTTTGCCGCGGCGGCCCATTCCGGGGTGCCGGCGCCGGTCCGTTTTTTGCCGCGGCGGCCCATTCCGGGGTGCCAGAGCCGGTCCGTTTTTTGCCGCGGCGGCCCATTCCGGGGTGCCGGACCCGGTCCGTTTTTTGCCACGGCGGCCCATTCCGGGGGTGCCGGAGCCGGTCCGTTTTTTGCCGCGGCGGCCCATTCCGGGGTGCCGGACCAGGTCCGTTTTTTGCCGCGGCGGCCCATTCCGGGGTGCCGGGGCCGGTCCGTTTTTTGCCGCGGCGGCCATTCCGGGGTGCCGGCGCCGGTCCGTTTTTTGACGCGGCGGCCCATTCCGGGGTTGCCGGACCCGGTCCGTTTTTTGCAGCGGCGGGCCCATTCCGGGGTGCCGGGGCCGGTCCGTTTTTTGCCGCGGCGGCCCATTCCGGGGTGCCAGGGCCAGTCCGTTTTTTGACGCGGCGGCCCATTCCGGGGTGCGGGGCCGGTCCGTTTTTTTGCCGCGGCGGCCCATTCCGGGGTGCCGGCGCCGGTCCGTTTTTTGACGCGGCGGCCCATTCCGGGGGTGCCGGCGCCGGTCCGTTTTTTGCCGCGGCGGCCCATTCCGGGGTGCCGGACCCGGTCCGTTTTTTGCCGCGGCGGCCCATTCGGGGTGCCGGGGCCGGTCCGTTTTTTGCCGCGGCGGCCCATTCCGGGGTGCCGGCTCCGGTCCGTTTTTTGCCGCGGCGGCCCATTCCGGGGTGCCGGCTCCGGTCCGTTTTTTGCCGCGGCGGCCCATTCCGGGTGCCGGCGCCGGTCCGTTTTTTGCCGTGGCGGCCCATTCCGGGGTGCCGGACCCAGTACGTTTTTTGCCGCGGCGGCCCATTCCGGGGTGCCGGGGCCGGTCCGTTTTTTGCCGCGGCGGCCCATTCCAGGGTGCCGGGGCCGGTCCGTTTTTTGCCGCGGCGGCCCATTCCGGGGTGCCGGCTCCGGTCCGTTTTTTTGCCGCGGCGGCCCATTCCGGGTGCTGGACCCGGTCCGTTTTTTGCCGCGGCGGCCCATTCCGGGGGTGCCGGCGCCGGTCCGTTTTTTGCCGCGGCGGCCCATTCCGGGGTGCCGGACCCGGTCCGTTTTTTTGCCGCGGCGGCCCATTCCGGGGGTGCCGGCTCCGGTCCGTTTTTTGCCGCGGCGGCCCATTCCGGGGTGCCGGCTCCGGTCCGTTTTTTGCCGCGGCGGCCCATTCCAGGTTGCCGGACCAGGTCCGTTTTTTGCCGCGGCGGCCCATTCCAGGGTGCCGGCGCCGGTCCGTTTTTTGCCGTGGCGGCCCATTCCGGGGTGCCGGACCCGGTCCGTTTTTTGCCGCGGCGGCCCATTCCGGGGTGCCGGGGCCGGTCCGTTTTTTTGCCGCGGCGGCCCATTCCGCGGTGCCGGGGCCGGTCCGTTTTTTTGCCGCGGCGGCCCATTCCGGGGTGCCGGCTCCGGTCCGTTTTTTTGCCGCGGCGGCCCATTCCGTGGTGCGGCGCCGGTCCGTTTTTTGCCGCGGCGGCCCATTCCGGGGTGCCAGGGCCGGTCCGTTTTTTTGCCGCGGCGGCCCATTCCGGGGTGCCGGGGCCGGTCCGTTTTTTGCCGCGGCGGCCCATTCCGGGGTGCCGGAGCCGGTCCGTTTTTTGCCGCGCGGCCCATTCCGGGGTGCCGGAGCCGGTCCGTTTTTTGCCACGGCGGCCCATTCCGGGGTGCCAGGGCCGGTCCGTTTTTTGCCGCGGCGGCCCATTCCGGGGTGCCGGCTCCGGTCCGTTTTTTGCCGCGGCGGCCCATTCCGGGGTGCCGGGGCCGGTCCGTTTTTTGACGCGGCGGCCCATTCCGGGGTGCCGGACCCGGTCCGTTTTTTGCCGCGGCGGCCCATTCCAGGGTGCCGGCGCCGGTCCGTTTTTTGCCGCGGCGGCCCATTCCGGGGTGCCGGTCCCGGTCCGTTTTTTTGCCGCGGCGGCCCATTCCGGGGTGCCGGCTCCAGTCCGTTTTTTTGCCGCGGCGGCCCATTCCGGGGTGCCGGACCCGGTCCGTTTTTTGCCGCGGCGGCCCATTCCGGGGTGCCGGACCCGGTCCGTTTTTTGCCGCGACGGCCCATTCCGGGGTGCCGGCTCCGGTCCGTTTTTTGCCGCGGCGGCCCATTCCGGTGTGCCGGAGCCGGTCCGTTTTTTGCCGCGGCGGCCCATTCCGGGGTGCCGGAGCCGGTCCGTTTTTTGCCGCGGCGGCCCATTCCGGGGTGCCGGACCCAGTCCGTTTTTTGCCGCGGCGGCCCATTCCGGGGTGCCGGACCCGGTCCGTTTTTTGCCGCGGCGGCCCATTCCGGGGTGCCGGAGCCGGTCCGTTTTTTGCCGCGGCGGCCCATTCCGGGGGTGCCGGCGCCGGTCCGTTTTTTGCCGCGGCGGCCCATTCCGGGGTGCCGGCTCCGGTCCGTTTTTTGCCGCGGCGGCCCATTCCGGGGTGCCGGACCCGGTCCGTTTTTTGCCACGGCGGCCCATTCCGGGGTGCCGGAGCCGGTCCGTTTTTTGCCGCGGCGGCCCATTCCGGGGTGCCGGACCAGGTCCGTTTTTTGCCGCGGCGGCCCATTCCGGGGTGCCGGGGCCGGTCCTTTTTTTGCCGCGGCGGCCCATTCCGGGGTGCCGGCGCCGGTCCGTTTTTTGACGCGGCGGCCCATTCCGGGGTTGCCGGACCCGGTCCGTTTTTTGCAGCGGCGGCCCATTCCGGGGTGCCGGGGCCGGTCCGTTTTTTGCCGCGGCGGCCCATTCCGGGGTGCCAGGGCCGGTCCGTTTTTTGCCGCAGCGGCCCATTCCGGGGTGCCGGACCCGGTCCGTTTTTTGCCACGGCGGCCCATTCCGGGGTGCCGGCGCCGGTCCGTTTTTTGACGCGGCGGCCCATTCCGGGGTGCCGGCGCCGGTCCGTTTTTTGCCGCGGCGGCCCATTCCGGGGTGCCGGACCCGGTCCGTTTTTTGCCGCGGCGGCCCATTCCGGGGTGCCGGGGCCGGTCCGTTTTTTGCCGCGGCGGCCCATTCCGGGGTGCCGGCTCCGGTCCGTTTTTTGCCGCGGCGGCCCATTCCGGGGTGCCGGCTCCGGTCCGTTTTTTGCCGCGGCGGCCCATTCCGGGGTGCCGGCGCCGGTCCGTTTTTTGCCGTGGCGGCCCATTCCGGGGTGCCGGACCCAGTACGTTTTTTGCCGCGGCGGCCCATTCCGGGGTGCCGGACCCGGTCCGTTTTTTGCCGCGGCGGCCCATTCCAGGGTGCCGGCGCCGGTCCGTTTTTTGCCGCGGCGGCCCATTCCGGGGTGCCGGCTCCGGTCCGTTTTTTGCCGCGGCGGCCCATTCCGGGGTGCCGGCTCCGGTCCGTTTTTTGCCGCGGCGGCCCATTCCGGGGTGCTGGACCCGGTCCGTTTTTTGCCCCGGCGGCCCATTCCGGGGTGCCGGCGCCGGTCCGTTTTTTGCCGCGGCGGCCCATTCCGGGGTGCCGGACCCGGTCCGTTTTTTGCCGCGGCGGCCCATTCCGGGGTGCCGGCTCCGGTCCGTTTTTTGCCGCGGCGGCCCGTTCCGGGGTGCCGGCTCCGGTCCGTTTTTTGCCGCGGCGGCCCATTCCGGGGTGCCGGACCCGGTCCGTTTTTTGCCGCGGCGGCCCATTCCGGGGTGCCGGACCCGGTCCGTTTTTTGCCGCGACGGCCCATTCCGGGGTGCCGGCTCCGGTCCGTTTTTTGCCGCGGCGGCCCATTCCGGTGTGCCGGAGCCGGTCCGTTTTTTGCCGCGGCGGCCCATTCCGGGGTGCCGGAGCCGGTCCGTTTTTTGCCGCGGCGGCCCATTCCGGGGTGCCGGACCCAGTCCGTTTTTTGCCGCGGCGGCCCATTCCGGGGTGCCGGACCCGGTCCGTTTTTTGCCGCGGCGGCCCATTCCGGGGTGCCGGAGCCGGTCCGTTTTTTGCCGCGGCGGCCCATTCCGGGGTGCCGGCGCCGGTCCGTTTTTTGCCGCGGCGGCCCATTCCGGGGTGCCGGGGCCGGTCCGTTTTTTGCCGCGGCGGCCCATTCCGGGGTGCCGGCGCCGGTCCGTTTTTTGCCACGGCGGCCCATTCCGGGGTGCCGGAGCCGGTCCGTTTTTTGCCGCGGCGGCCCATTCCGGGGTGCCGGACCAGGTCCGTTTTTTGCCGCGGCGGCCCATTCCGGGGTGCCGGGGCCGGTCCGTTTTTTTGCCGCGGCGGCCCATTCCGGGGTGCCGGCGCCGGTCCGTTTTTTGACGCGGCGGCCCATTCCGGGGTTGCCGGACCCGGTCCGTTTTTTGCAGCGGCGGCCCATTCCGGGGTGCCGGGGCCGGTCCGTTTTTTGCCGCGGCGGCCCATTCCGGGGTGCCAGGGCCAGTCCGTTTTTTGCCGCAGCGGCCCATTCCGGGGTGCCGGCGCCGGTCCGTTTTTTGCCGCGGCGGCCCATTCCGGGGTGCCGGCGCCGGTCCGTTTTTTGCCGCGGCGGCCCATTCCGGGGTGCCGGCGCCGGTCCGTTTTTTGCCGCGGCGGCCCATTCCGGGGTGCCGGACCCGGTCCGTTTTTTGCCGCGGCGGCCCATTCCGGGGTGCCGGGGCCGGTCCGTTTTTTGCCGCGGCGGCCCATTCCGGGGTGCCGGCTCCGGTCCGTTTTTTGCCGCGGCGGCCCATTCCGGGGTGCCGGCGCCGGTCCGTTTTTTGCCGTGGCGGCCCATTCCGGGGTGCCGGACCCAGTACGTTTTTTGCCGCGGCGGCCCATTCCGGGGTGCCGGACCCGGTCCGTTTTTTGCCGCGGCGGCCCATTCCGGGGTGCCGGGGCCGGTCCGTTTTTTGCCGCGGCGGCCCATTCCGGGGTGCCGGCTCCGGTCCGTTTTTTGCCGCGGCGGCCCATTCCGGGGTGCTGGACCCGGTCCGTTTTTTGCCCCCGGCGGCCCATTCCGGTGGTGCCGGCGCCGGTCCGTTTTTTGCCGCGGCGGCCCATTCCGGGGTGCCGGACCCGGTCCGTTTTTTGCCGCGGCGGCCCATTCCGGGGTGCCGGCTCCGGTCCGTTTTTTGCCGCGGCGGCCCATTCCGGGGTGCCGGCTCCGGTCCGTTTTTTGCCGCGGCGGCCCATTCCAGGTTGCCGGACCAGGTCCGTTTTTTGCCGCGGCGGCCCATTCCAGGGTGCCGGCGCCGGTCCGTTTTTTGCCGTGGCGGCCCATTCCGGGGTGCCGGACCCAGTACGTTTTTTGCCGCGGCGGCCCATTCCGGGGTGCCGGGGCCGGTCCGTTTTTTGCCGCGGCGGCCCATTCCGCGGTGCCGGGGCCGGTCCGTTTTTTGCCGCGGCGGCCCATTCCGGGGTGCCGGCTCCGGTCCGTTTTTTGCCGCGGCGGCCCATTCCGGGGTGCCGGCGCCGGTCCGTTTTTTGCCGCGGCGGCCCATTCCGGGGTGCCAGGGCCGGTCCGTTTTTTGCCGCGGCGGCCCATTCCGGGGTGCCGGGGCCGGTCCGTTTTTTGCCGCGGCGGCCCATTCCGGGGTGCCGGAGCCGGTCCGTTTTTTGCCGCGGCGGCCCATTCCGGGGTGCCGGAGCCGGTCCGTTTTTTGCCACGGCGGCCCATTCCGGGGTGCCAGGGCCGGTCCGTTTTTTGCCGCGGCGGCCCATTCCGGGGTGCCGGCTCCGGTCCGTTTTTTGCCGCGGCGGCCCATTCCGGGGTGCCGGGGCCGGTCCGTTTTTTGACGCGGCGGCCCATTCCGGGGTGCCGGACCCGGTCCGTTTTTTGCCGCGGCGGCCCATTCCAGGGTGCCGGCGCCGGTCCGTTTTTTGCCGCGGCGGCCCATTCCGGGGTGCCGGCTCCAGTCCGTTTTTTGCCGCGGCGGCCCATTCCGGGGTGCCGGACCCGGTCCGTTTTTTTGCCGCGGCGGCCCATTCCGGGGTGCCGGACCCGGTCCGTTTTTTGCCGCGACGGCCCATTCCGGGGTGCCGGCTCCGGTCCGTTTTTTGCCGCGGCGGCCCATTCCGGGGTGCCGGACCCGGTCCGTTTTTTGCCGCGGCGGCCCATTCCGGGGTGCCGGAGCCGGTCCGTTTTTTGCCGCGGCGGCCCATTCCGGGGTGCCGGACCCAGTCCGTTTTTTGCCGCGGCGGCCCATTCCGGGGTGCCGGCGCCGGTCCGTTTTTTGCCGCGGCGGCCCATTCCGGGGGTGCCGGCGCCGGTCCGTTTTTTGCCGCGGCGGCCCATTCCGGGGTGCCGGCTCCGGTCCGTTTTTTGCCGCGGCGGCCCATTCCGGGGTGCCGGACCCGGTCCGTTTTTTGCCACGGCGGCCCATTCCGGGGTGCCGGAGCCGGTCCGTTTTTTGCCGCGGCGGCCCATTCCGGGGTGCCGGACCAGGTCCGTTTTTTGCCGCGGCGGCCCATTCCGGGGTGCCGGGGCCGGTCCGTTTTTTTGCCGCGGCGGCCCATTCCGGGGTGCCGGACCCGGTCCGTTTTTTGACGCGGCGGCCCATTCCGGGGTTGCCGGACCCGGTCCGTTTTTTGCAGCGGCGGCCCATTCCGGGGTGCCGGGGCCGGTCCGTTTTTTGCCGCGGCGGCCCATTCCGGGGTGCCAGGGCCGGTCCGTTTTTTTGCCGCGGCGGCCCATTCCGGGGTGCCGGACCCGGTCCGTTTTTTGCCGCGGCGGCCCATTCCGGGGTGCCGGGGCCGGTCCGTTTTTTGCCGCGGCGGCCCATTCCGGGGTGCCGGCTCCGGTCCGTTTTTTGCCGCGGCGGCCCATTCCGGGGTGCCGGCTCCGGTCCGTTTTTTGCCGCGGCGGCCCATTCCGGGGTGCCGGCGCCGGTCCGTTTTTTGCCGTGGCGGCCCATTCCGGGGTGCCGGACCCAGTACGTTTTTTGCCGCGGCGGCCCATTCCGGGGTGCCGGACCCGGTCCGTTTTTTGCCGCGGCGGCCCATTCCAGGGTGCCGGCGCCGGTCCGTTTTTTGCCGCGGCGGCCCATTCCGGGGTGCCGGCTCCGGTCCGTTTTTTGCCGCGGCGGCCCATTCCGGGGTGCCGGCTCCGGTCCGTTTTTTGCCGCGGCGGCCCATTCCGGGGTGCTGGACCCGGTCCGTTTTTTTGCCCCGGCGGCCCATTCCGGGGTGCCGGCGCCGGTCCGTTTTTTGCCGCGGCGGCCCATTCCGGGGTGCCGGACCCGGTCCGTTTTTTGCCGCGGCGGCCCATTCCGGGGTGCCGGACCCGGTCCGTTTTTTGCCGCGGCGGCCCATTCCGGGGTGCCGGCTCCGGTCCGTTTTTTGCCGCGGCGGCCCATTCCGGGGGTGCCGGACCCGGTCCGTTTTTTGCCGCGGCGGCCCATTCCGGGGTGCCGGACCCGGTCCGTTTTTTGCCACGGCGGCCCATTCCGGGGTGCCGGCGCCGGTCCGTTTTTTGCCGCGGCGGCCCATTCCGGGGTGCCAGAGCCGGTCCGTTTTTTGCCGCGGCGGCCCATTCCGGGGTGCCGGACCCGGTCCGTTTTTTTGCCGCGGCGGCCCATTCCGGGGTGCCAGGGCCGGTCTGTTTTTTGCCGCGGCGGCCCATTCCGGGGTGCCGGACCCGGTCCGTTTTTTGCCGCGGCGGCCCATTCCGGGGTGCCGGCGCCGGTCCGTTTTTTGCCGTCGCGGACCATTCCGGGGTGCCGGCTCCGGTCCGTTTTTTGCCGCGGCGGCCCATTCCGGGGTGCCGGACCCGGTCCGTTTTTTGCCGCGGCGGCCCATTCCGGGGTGCCGGCTCCGGTCCGTTTTTTGCCGCGGCGGCCCATTCCGGGGTGCCGGCTCCGGTCCGTTTTTTGCCGCGGCGGCCCATTCCGGGGTGCCGGCGCCGGTCCGTTTTTTGCCGCGGCGGCCCATTCCGGGGTGCCAGAGCCGGTCCGTTTTTTGCCGCGGCGGCCCATTCCGGGGTGCCGGCGCCGGTCCGTTTTTTGCCGTGGCGGCCCATTCCGGGGTGCCGGACCCAGTACGTTTTTTGCCGCGGCGGCCCATTCCGGGGTGCCGGACCCGGTCCGTTTTTTGCCGCGGCGGCCCATTCCGGGGTGCCGGCGCCGGTCCGTTTTTTGCCGCGGCGGCCCATTCCGGGGTGCCGGACCCGGTCCGTTTTTTGCCGCGGCGGCCCATTCCGGGGTGCCGGGGCCGGTCCGTTTTTTGCCGCGGCGGCCCATTCCGGGGTGCCGGCTCCGGTCCGTTTTTTGCCGCGGCGGCCCATTCCGGGGTGCCGGCTCCGGTCCGTTTTTTGCCGCGGCGGCCCATTCCGGGGTGCCGGCGCCGGTCCGTTTTTTGCCGTGGCGGCCCATTCCGGGGTGCCGGACCCAGTACGTTTTTTGCCGCGGCGGCCCATTCCGGGGGTGCCGGACCCGGTCCGTTTTTTGCCGCGGCGGCCCATTCCAGGGTGCCGGCGCCGGTCCGTTTTTTGCCGCGGCGGCCCATTCCGGGGTGCCGGCTCCGGTCCGTTTTTTTGCCGCGGCGGCCCATTCCGGGGTGCCGGCTCCGGTCCGTTTTTTGCCGCGGCGGCCCATTCCGGGGTGCTGGACCCGGTCCGTTTTTTGCCCCGGCGGCCCATTCCGGGGTGCCGGCGCCGGTCCGTTTTTTGCCGCGGCGGCCCATTCCGGGGTGCCGGACCCGGTCCGTTTTTTGCCGCGGCGGCCCATTCCGGGGTGCCGGCTCCGGTCCGTTTTTTGCCGCGGCGGCCCATTCCGGGGTGCCGGCTCCGGTCCGTTTTTTGCCGCGGCGGCCCATTCCGGGGTGCCGGACCCGGTCCGTTTTTTGCCGCGGCGGCCCATTCCGGGGTGCCGGACCCGGTCCGTTTTTTGCCGCGGCGGCCCATTCCGGGGTGCCGGACCCGGTCCGTTTTTTGACGCGGCGGCCCATTCCGGGGTGCCGGCGCCGGTCCGTTTTTTGCCGCGGCGGCCCATTTCGGGGTGCCAGCGCTGGTCCGTTTTTTGCCACGGTGGCCCATTCCGGGGTGCCGGACCCGGTCCGTTTTTTGCCGCGGCGGCCCATTCCGGGGTGCGGGCGCCGGTCCGTTTTTTGCCGCAGCGGCCCATTCCGGGGTGCCGGACCCGGTCCGTTTTTTGCCGCGGCGGCCCATTCCGGGGTGCCGGCTCCGGTCCGTTTTTTGCCGCGGCGGCCCATTCCGGGGTGCCGGCGCCGGTCCGTTTTTTGCCGCGGCGGCCCATTCCGGGGTGCCGGACCCGGTCCGTTTTTTGCCGCGGCGGCCCATTCCGGGGTGCCGGACCCGGTCCGTTTTTTGCCGCGGCGGCCCATTCCGGGGTGCCGGCTCCGGTCCGTTTTTTGCCGCGGCGGCCCATTCCGGTGTGCTGGAGCCGGTCCGTTTTTTGCCGCGGCGGCCCATTCCGGGGTGCCGGCGCCGGTCCGTTTTTTGCCGCGGCGGCCCATTCCGGGGTGCCGGCGCCGGTCCGTTTTTTGCCGCGGCGGCCCATTCCGGGGTGCCGGACCCGGTCCGTTTTTTGCCGCGGCGGCCCATTCCGGTGTGCTGGAGCCGGTCCGTTTTTTGCCGCGGCGGCCCATTCCGGGGTGCCGGACCCGG
>NW_026990289.1:0-40194 GCF_963921805.1 Phalacrocorax carbo | reverse complement strand
GGGCCGCCGCGGCAAAAAACGGACCAGCTCCGGCACCCCGGAATGGGCCGCCGCGGCAAAAAACGGACCGGCTCCGGCACCCCGGAATGGGCCGCCGCGGCAAAAAACGGACCGGAGCCGGCACCCCGGAATGGGCCGCCGCGGCAAAAAACGGACCGGCGCCGGCACCCCGGAATGGGTCGCCGCGGCAAAAAACGGACCGGCTCCGGCACCCCGGAATGGGCCGCCGCGGCAAAAAAACGGACCGGGTCCGGCACCCCGGAATGGGCCGCCGCGGCAAAAAACGGACCTGGTCCGGACCCCGGAATGGGCCGCCGCGGCAAAAAACGGACCGGGTCCGGCACCCCGGAATGGGCCGCCGCGGCAAAAAACGGACCGGCCCCGGCACCCCGGAATGGGCCGCCGCGGCAAAAAACGGACCGGCGCCGGCACCCCGGAATGGGCCGCCGCGGCAAAAAACGGACCGGCGCCGGCACCCCGGAATGGGCCGCCGCGGCAAAAAACGGACCGGCTCTGGCACCCCGGAATGGGCCGCCGCGGCAAAAAACGGACTGGCCCGGCACCCCGGAATGGGCCGCCGCGGCAAAAAACGGACCGGAGCCGGCACCCCAGAATGGGCCGCCGCGGCAAAAAACGGACCGGAGCCGGCACCCCGGAATGGGCCGCCGCGGCAAAAAACGGACCGGCCCCGGCACCCCGGAATGGGCCCGCCGCGCCAAAAAACGGACCAGCTCCGGCACCCCGGAATGGGCCGCCGCGGCAAAAAACGGACCGGGTCCGGCACCCCGGAATGGGCCGCCGCGGCAAAAAACGGACCGGCTCCGGCACCCCGGAATGGGCCGCCGCGGCAAAAAACGGACCGGGTCCGGCACCCCGGAATGGGCCGCCGCGGCAAAAAACGGACCGGCACCGGCACCCCGGAATGGGCCGCCGCAGCAAAAAACGGACCTGGTCCGGCACCCCGGAATGGGGCGCCGCGGCAAAAAACGGACCGGCTCCGGCACCCCGGAATGGGCCGCTGCGGCAAAAAACGGACCGGGTCTGGCACCCCGGAATGGGCCGCCGCGGCAAAAAACGGACCGGCCCCGGCACCCCGGAATGGGCCGCCGCGGCAAAAAACGGACCGGGTCCGGCACCCCGGAATGGGCCGCCGCGGCAAAAAACGGACCGGCTCTGGCACCCCGGAATGGGCCGCCGCGGCAAAAAACGGACCGGAGCCGGCACCCCGGAATGGGCCGCCGCGGCAAAAAACGGACCGGCCCTGGCACCCCGGAATGGGCCGCCGCGGCAAAAAACGGACCGGAGCCGGCACCCCTGAATGGGCCGCCGCGGCAAAAAACGGACCGGCTCTGGCACCCCGGAATGGGCCGCCGCGGCAAAAAACGGACCGGAGCCGGCACCCCGGAATGGGCCGCCGCGGCAAAAAACGGACCGGCCCTGGCACCCCGGAATGGGCCGCCGCGGCAAAAAACGGACCGGCGCCGGCACCCCGGAATGGGCCGCCGCGGCAAAAAACGGTCTTGGTCCGGCACCCCGGAAAGGGCCGCCGCGGCAAAAAACGGACCGGCCCCGGCACCCCGGAATGGGCCGCCGCGGCAAAAAACGGACCGGAGCCGGCACCCCGGAATGGGCCGCCGCGGCAAAAAACGGATCGGAGCCGGCACCCCGGAATGGGCCGCCGCGGCAAAAAACGGACCGGCGCCGGCACCCCGGAATGGGCCGCCGCGGCAAAAAACGGACCGGAGCCGGCACCCCGGAATGGGCCGCCGCGGCAAAAAACGGACCGGAGCCGGCACCCCGGAATGGGCCGCCGCGGCAAAAAACGGACCGGCGCCGGCACCCCGGAATGGGCCGCCGCGGCAAAAAACGGACCGGCCCCGGCACCCCGGAATGGGCCGCCGCGGCAAAAACGGACCGGCGCCGGCACCCCGGAATGGGCCGCCGCGGCAAAAAACGGACTGGCCCCGGCACCCCGGAATGGGCCGCCGCGGCAAAAAACGGACCGGAGCCGGCACCCCGGAATGGGCCGCCGCGGCAAAAAAACGGACCAGCTCCGGCACCCCGGAATGGGCCGCCGCGGCAAAAAACGGACCAGCTCCGGCACCCCGGAATGGGCCGCCGCGGCAAAAAAACGGACTGGCCCTGCACCCCGGAATGGGCCGCCGCGGCAAAAAACGGACCGGCGCCGGCACCCCGGAATGGGCCGCCGCGGCAAAAAACGGACCGGAGCCGGCACCCCGGAATGGGCCGCCGCGGCAAAAAACGGACCGGAGCCGGCACCCCGGAATGGGCCGCCACGGCAAAAAACGGACCGGCCCGGCACCCCGGAATGGGCCGCCGCGGCAAAAAACGGACCGGAGCCGGCACCCCGGAATGGGCCGCCGCGGCAAAAAACGGATCGGAGCCGGCACCCCGGAATGGGCCGCCGCGGCAAAAAACGGACCGGCCCTGGCACCCCGGAATGGGCCGCCGCGGCAAAAAACAGACCGGGTCCGGCACCCCGGAATGGGCCGCCGCGGCAAAAAACGGACCGGCCCCGGCACCCCGGAATGGGCCGCCGCGGCAAAAAAACTGACCGGCCCCGGCACCCCGGAATGGGCCGCCGCGGCAAAAAACGGACCGGCGCCGGCACCCTGGAACGGGTCGCCGCGGCAAAAAACGGTCTTGGTCCGGCACCCCGGAATGGGCCGCCGCGGCAAAACACGGACCGGCGCCGGCACCCCGGAATGGGCCGCCGCGGCAAAAAACGGACCGGCGCCGGCACCCCGGAATGGGCCGCCGCGGCAAAAAACGGATCGGAGCCGGCAACCCCGGAATGGGCCGCCGCGGCAAAAAACGGACCGGCGCCGGCACCCCGGAATGGGCCGCCGCGGCAAAAAACGGACCGGCCCCGGCACCCCGGAATGGGCCGCCGCGGCAAAAAACGGACCGGCGCCGGCACCCCGGAATGGGCCGCCGCGGCAAAAAACGGACCGGCCCCGGCACCCCGGAATGGGCCGCCGCGGCAAAAAACGGACCGGCCCCGGCACCCCGGAATGGGCCGCCGCGGCAAAAAACGGACCGGGTCCGGCACCCCGGAATGGGCCGCCGCGGCAAAAAACGGACCGGCTCTGGCACCCCGGAATGGGCCGCCGCGGCAAAAAACGGACCGGAGCCGGCACCCCGGAATGGGCCGCCGCGGCAAAAAACGGACCGGCCCTGGCACCCCGGAATGGGCCGCCGCGGCAAAAAACGGACCGGGTCCGGCACCCCGGAATGGGCCGCCGCGGCAAAAAACGGTCTTGGTCCGGCACCCCGGAAAGGGCCGCCGCGGCAAAACACGGACCGGCGCCGGCACCCCGGAATGGGCCGCCGCGGCAAAAAACGGACCGGAGCCGGCACCCCGGAATGGGCCGCCGCGGCAAAAAAACGGATCGGAGCCGGCACCCCGGAATGGGCCGCCGCGGCAAAAAACGGACCGGGTCCGGCACCCCGGAATGGGCCGCCGCGGCAAAAAACGGACCGGAGCCGGCACCCCGGAATGGGCCGCCGCGGCAAAAAACGGACCGGAGCCGGCACCCCGGAATGGGCCGCCGCGGCAAAAAACGGACCGGCGCCGGCACCCCGGAATGGGCCGCCGCGGCAAAAAACGGACCGGCCCCGGCACCCCGGAATGGGCCGCCGCGCCAAAAAACGGACCAGCTCCGGCACCCCGGAATGGGCCGCCGCGGCAAAAAACGGACCGGGTCCGGCACCCCGGAATGGGCCGCCGCGGCAAAAAACGGACCGGCCCCGGCACCCCGGAATGGGCCGCCGCGGCAAAAAACGGACCGGCCCCGGCACCCCGGAATGGGCCGCCGCGGCAAAAAACGGACCGGAGCCGGCACCCCGGAATGGGCCGCCGCGGCAAAAAACGGACTGGCCCCGGCACCCCGGAATGGGCCGCCGCGGCAAAAAACGGACCGGGTCCGGCACCCCGGAATGGGCCGCCGCGGCAAAAAACGGACCGGCGCCGGCACCCCGGAATGGGCCGCCGCGGCAAAAAACGGACCGGCTCCGGCACCCCGGAATGGGCCGCCGCGGCAAAAAACGGACTGGCCCTGCACCCCGGAATGGGCCGCCGCGGCAAAAAACGGACCGGCGCCGGCACCCCGGAATGGGCCGCCGCGGCAAAAAACGGACCGGAGCCGGCACCCCGGAATGGGCCGCCGCGGCAAAAAACGGACCGGAGCCGGCACCCCGGAATGGGCCGCCACGGCAAAAAACGGACCGGGTCCGGCACCCCGGAATGGGCCGCCGCGGCAAAAAACGGACCGGAGCCGGCACCCCGGAATGGGCCGCCGCGGCAAAAAACGGATCGGAGCCGGCACCCCGGAATGGGCCGCCGCGGCAAAAAACGGACCGGGTCCGGCACCCCGGAATGGGCCGCCGCGGCAAAAAACGGACCGGCCCCGGCACCCCGGAATGGGCCGCCGCGACAAAAAACGGATCGGAGCCGGCACCCCGGAATGGGCCGCCGCGGCAAAAAACGGACCGGCGCCGGCACCCCGGAATGGGCCGCCGCGGCAAAAAACGGACCGGCCCCGGCACCCCGGAATGGGCCGCCGCGCCAAAAAACGGACCAGCTCCGGCACCCCGGAATGGGCCGCCGCGGCAAAAAACGGACCGGGTCCGGCACCCCGGAATGGGCCGCCGCGGCAAAAAACGGACCGGCCCCGGCACCCCGGAATGGGCCGCCGCGGCAAAAAACGGACCGGCGCCGGCACCCCGGAATGGGTCGCCGCGGCAAAAAACGGACCGGCTCCGGCACCCCGGAATGGGCCGGCGCGGCAAAAAACGTACTGGCACCGGCACCCCGGAATGGGCCGCCGCGGCAAAAAACGGACCGGGTCCGGCACCCCGGAATGGGCCGCCGCGGCAAAAAACGGACCGGCGCCGGCACCCCGGAATGGGCCGCCGCGGCAAAAAACGGACCGGGTCCGGCACCCCGGAATGGGCCGCCGCGGCAAAAAACGGACCGGGTCCGGCACCCCGGAATGGGCCGCCGCGGCAAAAAACGGACCGGAGCCGGCACCCCGGAATGGGCCGCCGCGGCAAAAAACGGACCGGAGCCGGAACCCCGGAATGGGCCGCCGTGGCAAAAAACGGACCGGCGCCGGCACCCCGGAATGGGCCGCAGCGGCAAAAAACGGACCGGCGCCGGCACCCCGGCATGGGCCGCCGCGGCAAAAAACGGACCGGAGCCGGCACCCCGGAATGGGCCGCCGCGGCAAAAAACGGACCGGGTCCGGCACCCTGGAATGGGCCGCCGCGGCAAAAAACGGACCGGCCCCGGCACCCCGGAATGGGCCGCCGCGGCAAAAAACGGACCAGCTCCGGCACCCCGGAATGGGCCGCCGCGGCAAAAAACGGACTGGCTCCGGCACCCCGGAATGGGCCGCCGCGGCAAAAAACGGACCAGCTCCAGCAACCCGGAATGGGCCGCCGCGGCAAAAAACGGACCGGTTCCGGCACCCTGGAATGGGTCGCCGCGGCAAAAAACGGACCGGCCCCGGCACCCCGGAATGGGCCGCCGCGGCAAAAAACGGACCGGGTCCGGCACCCCGGAATGGGCCGCCGCGGCAAAAAACGGACCGGCCCCGGCACCCCGGAATGGGCCGCCGCGGCAAAAAAACGGACCGGCGCCGGCACCCAGGAATGGGCCGCCGCGGCAAAAAACGGACCGGCGCCGGCACCCCGGAATGGGCCGCCGCGGCAAAAAACGGACCGGCTCTGGCACCCCGGAATGGGCCGCCGCGGCAAAAAACGGACTGGCCCCGGCACCCCGGAATGGGCCGCCGCGGCAAAAAACGGACCGGAGCCGGCACCCCAGAATGGGCCGCCGCGGCAAAAAACGGACCGGAGCCGGCACCCCGGAATGGGCCGCCGCGGCAAAAAACGGACCGGCCCCGGCACCCCGGAATGGGCCGCCGCGGCAAAAAACGGACCAGCTCCGGCACCCCGGAATGGGCCGCCGCGGCAAAAAACGGACCGGGTCCGGCACCCCGGAATGGGCCGCCGCGGCAAAAAACGGACCGGCTCCGGCACCCCGGAATGGGCCGCCGCGGCAAAAAACGGACCGGGTCCGGCACCCCGGAATGGGCCGCCGCGGCAAAAAACGGACCGGCACCGGCACCCCGGAATGGGCCGCCGCGGCAAAAAACGGACCTGGTCCGGCACCCCGGAATGGGCCGCCGCGGCAAAAAACGGACCGGCTCCGGCACCCCGGAATGGGCCGCTGCGGCAAAAAACGGACCGGCGCCGGCACCCCGGAATGGGCCGCCGCGGCAAAAAACGGACCGGAGCCGGCACCCCGGAATGGGCCGCCGCGGCAAAAAACGGACCGGGTCCGGCACCCCGGAATGGGCCGCCGCGGCAAAAAACGGACCGGCGCCGGCACCCCGGCATGGGCCGCCGCGGCAAAAAAACGGACCGGCTCTGGCACCCCGGAATGGGCCGCCGCGGCAAAAAACGGTCTTGGTCCGGCACCCCGGAATGGGCCGCCGCGGCAAAAAACGGATCGGAGCCGGCACCCCGGAATGGGCCGCCGCGGCAAAAAACGGACCGGGTCCGGCACCCCGGAATGGGCCGCCGCGGCAAAAAACGGACCGGCCCCGGCACCCCGGAATGGGCCGCCGCGGCAAAAAACGGACCGGCGCCGGCACCCCGGAATGGGCCGCCGCGGCAAAAAACGGACCGGAGCCGGCACCCCGGAATGGGCCGCCGCGGCAAAAAACGGACCGGCCCCGGCATCCCGGAATGGGCCGCCGCGCAAAAAACGGACCGGAGCCGGCACCCCGGAATGGGCCGCCGCGGCAAAAAACGGACCGGCGCCGGCACCCCCGGAATGGGCCGCCGCGGCAAAAAACGGACCGGCCCTGGCACCCCGGAATGGGCCGCCGCGGCAAAAAACGGACTGGCCCTGCACCCCGGAATGGGCCGCCGCGGCAAAAAAACGGACCGGCGCCGGCACCCCGGAATGGGCCGCCGCGGCAAAAAACGGACCGGCTCCGGCACCCCGGAATGGGCCGCCGCGGCAAAAAACGGACCGGAGCCGGCACCCCGGAATGGGCCCGCCACGGCAAAAAAACGGACCGGGTCCGGCACCCCGGAATGGGCCGCCGCGGCAAAAAACGGACCAGCTCCGGCACCCCGGAATGGGCCGCCGCGGCAAAAAAACGGATCGGAGCCGGCACCCCCGGAATGGGCCGCCGCGGCAAAAAACGGACCGGCTCCGGCACCCCGGAATGGGCCGCCGCGGCAAAAAACGGACCGGCCCCGGCACCCCGGAATGGGCCGCCGCGGCAAAAAACGGACCGGCCCCGGCACCCCGGAATGGGCCGCCGCGGCAAAAAAACGGACCGGCGCCGGCACCCCGGAATGGGCCGCCGCGGCAAAAAACGGACCGGGTCCGGCACCCCGGAATGGGCCGCCGCGGCAAAAAACGGACCGGCCCCGGCACCCCGGAATGGGCCGCCGCGCCAAAAAACGGACCAGCTCCGGCACCCCGGAATGGGCCGCCGCGGCAAAAAACGGACCGGCCCCGGCACCCCGGAATGGGCCGCCGCGGCAAAAAACGGACCGGCGCCGGCACCCCGGAATGGGTCGCCGCGGCAAAAAACGGACCGGCTCCGGCACCCCGGAATGGGCCGCCGCGGCAAAAAACGGACCGGCTCCGGCACCCCGGAATGGGCCGCCGCGGCAAAAAAACGGACCGGGTCCGGCACCCCGGAATGGGCCGCCGCGGCAAAAAACGGACCGGCACCGGCACCCCGGAATGGGCCGCCGCTAGCAAAAAACGGACCTGGTCCGGCACCCCGGAATGGGGGCGCCGCGGCAAAAAACGGACCGGGTCCGGCACCCCGGAATGGGCCGCTGCGGCAAAAAACGGACCGGGTCTGGCACCCCGGAATGGGCCGCCGCGGCAAAAAACGGACCGGCCCCGGCACCCCGGAATGGGCCGCCGCGGCAAAAAACGGACCGGTCCGGCACCCCGGAATGGGCCGCCGCGGCAAAAAACGGACCGGCTCTGGCACCCCGGAATGGGCCGCCGCGGCAAAAAACGGGACCGGAGCCGGCACCCCGGAATGGGCCGCCGCGGCAAAAAACGGACCGGCCCTGGCACCCCGGAATGGGCCGCCGCGGCAAAAAAACGGACCGGAGCCGGCACCCCTGAATGGGCCGCCGCGGCAAAAAACGGACCGGCTCTGGCACCCCGGAATGGGCCGCCGCGGCAAAAAACGGTCTTGGTCCGGCACCCCGGAAAGGGCCGCCGCGGCAAAAAACGGACCGGCCCTGGCACCCCCGGAATGGGCCGCCGCGGCAAAAAAAAACGGACCGGCGCCGGCACCCCGGAATGGGCCGCCGCGGCAAAAAACGGATCGGAGCCGGCACCCCGGAATGGGCCGCCGCGGCAAAAAACGGACCGGAGCCGGCACCCCGGAATGGGCCGCCGCGGCAAAAAAACGGACCGGCCCCGGCACCCCGGAATGGGCCGCCGCGGCAAAAAAACGGACCGGAGCCGGCACCCCGGAATGGGCCGCCGCGGCAAAAAAACGGATCGGAGCCGGCACCCCGGAATGGGCCGCCGCGGCAAAAAACGGACCGGAGCCGGCACCCCGGAATGGGCCGCCGCGGCAAAAAACGGACCGGAGCCGGCACCCCGGAATGGGCCGCCGCGGCAAAAAACGGACCGGAGCCGGCACCCCCGGAATGGGCCGCCGCGGCAAAAAACGGACCGGCCCTGGCACCCCGGAATGGGCCGCCGCGGCAAAAAACGGACCGGCACCGGCACCCCGGAATGGGCCGCCGCGGCAAAAAACGGACCGGCGCCGGCACCCCGGAATGGGCCGCCGCGGCAAAAAACGGACTGGCCCCGGCACCCCCGGAATGGGCCGCCGCGGCAAAAAACGGACCGGAGCCGGCACCCCCGGAATGGGCCGCCGCGGCAAAAAAACGGACCAGCTCCGGCACCCCGGAATGGGCCGCCGCGGCAAAAAACGGACCAGCTCCGGCACCCCCGGAATGGGCCGCCGCGGCAAAAAACGGACTGGCCCTGCACCCCGGAATGGGCCGCCGCGGCAAAAAACGGACCGGCGCCGGCACCCCGGAATGGGCCGCCGCGGCAAAAAACGGACCGGAGCCGGCACCCCGGAATGGGCCGCCGCGGCAAAAAACGGACCGGAGCCGGCACCACCCGGAATGGGCCGCCACGGCAAAAACGGACCGGCCCCGGCACCCCGGAATGGGCCGCCGCGGCAAAAAAACGGACCGGAGCCGGCACCCCGGAATGGGCCGCCGCGGCAAAAAACGGATCGGAGCCGGCACCCCGGAATGGGCCGCCGCGGCAAAAAAACGGACCGGGTCCGGCACCCCGGAATGGGCCGCCGCGGCAAAAAAACGGACCGGCCCCCGGCACCCCGGAATGGGCCGCCGCGACAAAAAACGGATCGGAGACGGCACCCCGGAATGGGCCGCCGCGGCAAAAACGGACCGGCGCCGGCACCCCGGAATGGGCCGCCGCGGCAAAAAACGGACCGGCGCCGGCACCCCGGAATGGGCCGCCGCGCCAAAAAACGGACCAGCTCCGGCACCCCGGAATGGGCCGCCGCGGCAAAAAACGGACTGGCTCCGGCACCCCGGAATGGGCCGCCGCGGCAAAAAACGGACCAGCTCCAGCAACCCCGGAATGGGCCGCCGCGGCAAAAAACGGACCGGTTCCGGCACCCTGGAATGGGTCACCGCGGCAAAAAACGGACCGCCCCGGCACCCCCGGAATGGGCCGCCGCGGCAAAAAACGGACCGGCCCCGGCACCCCGGAATGGGCCGCCGCAGCAAAAAACGGACCGGCCCCGGCACCCCGGAATGGGCCGCCGCGGCAAAAAACGGACCGGCGCCGGCACCCAGGAATGGGCCGCCGCGGCAAAAAACGGACCGGCGCCGGCACCCCGGAATGGGCCGCCGCGGCAAAAAACGGACCGGCTCTGGCACCCCGGAATGGGCCGCCGCGGCAAAAAACGGACTGGCCCCGGCACCCCGGAATGGGCCGCCGCGGCAAAAAACGGACCGGAGCCGGCACCCCAGAATGGGCCGCCGCGGCAAAAAACGGACCGGCCCTGGCACCCCGGAATGGGCCGCCGCGGCAAAAAACGGACCGGCCCCGGCACCCCGGAATGGGCCGCCGCGGCAAAAAACGGACCAGCTCCGGCACCACCGGAATGGGCCGCCGCGGCAAAAAACGGACCGGGTCCGGCACCCCGGAATGGGCCGCCGCGGCAAAAAAACGGACCGGCTCCGGCACCCCGGAATGGGCCGCCGCGGCAAAAAACGGACCGGGTCCGGCACCCCGGAATGGGCCGCCGCGGCAAAAAACGGACCGGCACCGGCACCCCGGAATGGGCCGCCGCGGCAAAAAACGGACCGGCGCCGGCCACCCCGGAATGGGCCGCTGCGGCAAAAAACGGACCAGCTCCGGCACCCCGGAATGGGCCGCCGCGGCAAAAAACGGACCGGCTCCGGCACCCCGGAATGGGCCGCCGCGGCAAAAAACGGACCAGCTCCAGCAACACGGAATGGGCCGCCGCGGCAAAAACGGACCGGTTCCGGCACCCCTGGAATGGGTCACCGCGGCAAAAAACGGACCGGCCCCGGCACCCCGGAATGGGCCGCCGCGGCAAAAAACGGACCGGGTCCGGCACCCCGGAATGGGCCGCCGCGGCAAAAAACGGACCGGCCCCGGCACCCCGGAATGGGCCGCCGCGGCAAAAAACGGACCGGCCCCGGCACCCCGGAATGGGCCGCCGCGGCAAAAAACGGACCGGCGCCGGCACCCAGGAATGGGCCGCCGCGGCAAAAAACGGACCGGCGCCGGCACCCCGGAATGGGCCGCCGCGGCAAAAACGGACCGGCTCTGGCACCCCGGAATGGGCCGCCGCGGCAAAAAAACGGGACCGGCTCCGGCACCCCGGAATGGGCCGCCGCGGCAAAAAACGGACCGGCCCCGGCACCCCGGAATGGGCCGCCGCGGCAAAAAACGGACCGGCACCGGCACCCCGGAATGGGCCGCCGCGGCAAAAAACGGACCTGGTCCGGCACCCCGGAATGGGCCGCCGCGGCAAAAAACGGACCGGCTCCGGCACCCCGGAATGGGCCGCTGCGGCAAAAAACGGACCGGCGCCGGCACCCCGGAATGGGCCGCCGCGGCAAAAAACGGACCGGAGCCGGCACCCCGGAATGGTCCGCCGCGGCAAAAAACGGACCGGGTCCGGCACCCCGGCATGGGCCGCCGCGGCAAAAAACGGACCGGCTCTGGCACCCCGGAATGGGCCGCCGCGGCAAAAAACGGTCTTGGTCCAGCACCCCGGAATGGGCCGCCGCGGCAAAAAACAGATCGGAGCCGGCACCCCGGAATGGGCCGCCGCGGCAAAAAACGGACCGGGTCCGGCACCCCGGAATGGGCCGCCGCGGCAAAAACGGACCGGCCCCGGCACCCCGGAATGGGCCGCCGCGGCAAAAAACGGACCGGCGCCGGCACCCCGGAATGGGCCGCCGCTGGCAAAAAACGGACCGGAGCCGGCACCCCGGAATGGGCCGCCGCGGCAAAAAACGGACCGGCCCCGGCATCCCGGAATGGGCCGCCGCGGCAAAAAACGGACCGGAGCCGGCACCCCGGAATCGGGCCGCCTGCGGCAAAAAACGGACCGGCGCCGGCACCACCCCGGAATGGGCCGCCGCGGCAAAAAACGGACCCGCCGGCACCCCGGAATGGGCCGCCGTGGCAAAAAACGGACTGGCCCTGCACCCCGGAATGGGCCGCCGCGGCAAAAAACGGTCTTGGTCCGGCACCCCGGAATGGGCCGCCGCGGCAAAAAACGGACCGGCTCCGGCACCCCGGAATGGGCCGCCGCGGCAAAAAACGGACCGGAGCCGGCACCCCGGAATGGGCCGCCACGGCAAAAAACGGACCGGGTCCGGCACCCCGGAATGGGCCGCCGCGGCAAAAAACGGACCAGCTCCGGCACCCCGGAATGGGCCGCCGCGGCAAAAAACGGATCGGAGCCGGCACCCCGGAATGGGCCGCCGCGGCAAAAAACGGACCGGGTCCGGCACCCCGGAATGGGCCGCCGCGGCAAAAAACGGACCGGCCCCGGCACCCCGGAATGGGCCGCCGCGGCAAAAAACGGACCGGCGCCGGCACCCCGGAATGGGCCGCCGCGGCAAAAAACGGACCGGCCCCGGCACCCCGGAATGGGCCGCCGCGCCAAAAAACGGACCAGCTCCGGCACCCCGGAATGGGCCGCCGCGGCAAAAAACGGACCGGCTCCGGCACCCCGGAATGGGCCGCCGCGGCAAAAAACGGACCGGCCCCGGCACCCCGGAATGGGCCGCCGCGGCAAAAAACGGACCGGCGCCGGCACCCCGGAATGGGTCGCCGCGGCAAAAAACGGACCGGCTCCGGCACCCCGGAATGGGCCGCCGCGGCAAAAAACGGACCGGCCCCGGCACCCCGGAATGGGCCGCCGCGGCAAAAAACGGACCGGGTCCGGACCCCGGAATGGGCCGCCGCGGCAAAAAACGGACCGGGTCCGGCACCCCGGAATGGGCCGCCGCGGCAAAAAACGGACCGGGTCCGGCACCCCGGAATGGGCCGCCGCGGCAAAAAACGGACCGGCGCCGGCACCCAGGAATGGGCCGCCGCGGCAAAAAACTGACCGGCGCCGGCACCCCGGAATGGGCCGCCGCGGCAAAAAACGGACCGGCTCTGGCACCCCGGAATGGGCCGCCGCGGCAAAAAACGGACTGGCCCCGGCACCCCGGAATGGGCCGCCGCGGCAAAAAACGGACCGGAGCCGGCACCCCAGAATGGGCCGCCGCGGCAAAAAACGGACCGGAGCCGGCACCCCGGAATGGGCCGCCGCGGCAAAAAACGGACCGGCCCCGGCACCCCGGAATGGGCCGCCGCGGCAAAAAACGGACCGGGTCCGGCACCCCGGAATGGGCCGCCGCGGCAAAAAACGGACCGGGTCCGGCACCCCGGAATGGGCCGCCGCGGCAAAAAACGGACCGGCTCCGGCACCCCGGAATGGGCCGCCGCGGCAAAAAACGGACCGGGTCCGGCACCCCGGAATGGGCCGCCGCGGCAAAAAACGGACCGGCACCGGCACCCCGGAATGGGCCGCCGCAGCAAAAAACGGACCTGGTCCGGCACCCCGGAATGGGCCGCCGCGGCAAAAAACGGACCGGCTCCGGCACCCCGGAATGGGCCGCTGCGGCAAAAAACGGACCGGGTCTGGCACCCCGGAATGGGCCGCCGCGGCAAAAAACGGACCGGCCCCGGCACCCCGGAATGGGCCGCCGCGGCAAAAAACGGACCGGGTCCGGCACCCCGGAATGGGCCGCCGCGGCAAAAAACGGACCGGCTCTGGCACCCCGGAATGGGCCGCCGCGGCAAAAAACGGACCGGAGCCGGCACCCCGGAATGGGCCGCCGCGGCAAAAAACGGACCGGCCCTGGCACCCCGGAATGGGCCGCCGCGGCAAAAAACGGACCGGAGCCGGCACCCCTGAATGGGCCGCCGCGGCAAAAAACGGACCGGCTCTGGCACCCCGGAATGGGCCGCCGCGGCAAAAAACGGACCGGAGCCGGCACCCCGGAATGGGCCGCCGCGGCAAAAAACGGACCGGCCCTGGCACCCCGGAATGGGCCGCCGCGGCAAAAAACGGACCGGCGCCGGCACCCCGGAATGGGCCGCCGCGGCAAAAAACGGTCTTGGTGCGGCACCCCGGAAAGGGCCGCCGCGGCAAAAAACGGATCGGAGCCGGCACCCCGTAATGGGCCGCCGCGGCAAAAAACGGACCGGGTCCGGCACCCCGGAATGGGCCGCCGCGGCAAAAAACGGACCGGAGCCGGCACCCCGGAATGGGCCGCCGCGGCAAAAAACGGACCGGGTCCGGCACCCCGGAATGGGCCGCCGCGGCAAAAAACGGACCGGAGCCGGCACCCCGGAATGGGCCGCCGCGGCAAAAAACGGACCGGAGCCGGCACCCTGGAATGGGCCGCCGCGGCAAAAAACGGACCGGCGCCGGCACCCCGGAATGGGCCGCCGCGGCAAAAAACGGACCGGCCCCGGCACCCCGGAATGGGCCGCCGCGCCAAAAAACGGACCAGCTCCGGCACCCCAGAATGGGCCGCCGCGGCAAAAAACGGACTGGCCCCGGCACCCCGGAATGGGCCGCCGCGGCAAAAAACGGACCGGAGCCGGCACCCCGGAATGGGCCGCCGCGGCAAAAAACGGACCAGCTCCGGCACCCCGGAATGGGCCGCCGCGGCAAAAAACGGACCAGCTCCGGCACCCCGGAATGGGCCGCCGCGGCAAAAAACGGACTGGCCCTGCACCCCGGAATGGGCCGCCGCGGCAAAAAACGGACCGGCGCCGGCACCCCGGAATGGGCCGCCGCGGCAAAAAACGGACCGGAGCCGGCACCCCGGAATGGGCCGCCGCGGCAAAAAACGGACCGGAGGCGGCACCCCGGAATGGGCCGCCGCGGCAAAAAACGGACCGGAGCCGGCACCCCGGAATGGGCCGCCGCGGCAAAAAACGGATCGGAGCCGGCACCCCGGAATGGGCCGCCGCGGCAAAAAACGGACCGGGTCCGGCACCCCGGAATGGGCCGCCGCGGCAAAAAACGGACCGGCCCCGGCACCCCGGAATGGGCCGCCGCGACAAAAAACGGATCGGAGCCGGCACCCCGGAATGGGCCGCCGCGGCAAAAAACGGACCGGCGCCGGCACCCCGGAATGGGCCGCCGCGGCAAAAAACGGACCGGCGCCGGCACCCCGGAATGGGCCGCCGCGCCAAAAAACGGACCAGCTCCGGCACCCCGGAATGGGCCGCCGCGGCAAAAAACGGACCGGCCCCGGCACCCCGGAATGGGCCGCCGCGGCAAAAAACGGACCGGCCCCGGCACCCCGGAATGGGCCGCCGCGGCAAAAAACGGACCGGCGCCGGCACCCCGGAATGGGTCGCCGCGGCAAAAAACGGACCGGGTCCGGCACCCCGGAATGGGCCGGCGCGGCAAAAAACGTACTGGCACCGGCACCCCGGAATGGGCCGCCGCGGCAAAAAACGGACCGGCGCCGGCACCCCGGAATGGGCCGCCGCGGCAAAAAACGGACCGGGTCCGGCACCCCGGAATGGGCCGCCGCGGCAAAAAACGGACCGGAGCCGGCACCCTGGAATGGGCCGCCGCGGCAAAAAACGGACCGGGTCCGGCACCCCGGAATGGGCCGCCGCGGCAAAAAACGGACCGGAGCCGGCACCCCGGAATGGGCCGCCGCGGCAAAAAACGGACCGGAGCCGGCACCAAGGAATGGGCCGCCGTGGCAAAAAACGGACCGGCGCCGGCACCCCGGAATGGGCCGCAGCGGCAAAAAACGGACCGGCCCCGGCACCCCGGAATGGGCCGCCGCGGCAAAAAACGGACCGGAGCCGGCACCCCGGAATGGGCCGCCGCGGCAAAAAACGGACCGGCCCTGGCACCCCGGAATGGGCCGCCGCGGCAAAAAACGGACCGGAGCCGGCACCCCGGAATGGGCCGCCGCGGCAAAAAACGGACCGGCCCCGGCACCCCGGAATGGGCCGCCGCGGCAAAAAACGGATCGGAGCCGGCACCCCGGAATGGGCCGCCGCGGCAAAAAACGGACCAGCTCCAGCAACCCGGAATGGGCCGCCGCGGCAAAAAACGGACCGGGTCCGGCACCCTGGAATGGGTCGCCGCGGCAAAAAAAAGACCGGCCCCGGCACCCCGGAATGGGCCGCCGCGGCAAAAAACGGACCAGCTCCGGCACCCCGGAATGGGCCGCCGCGGCAAAAAACGGACTGGCTCCGGCACCCCGGAATGGGCCGCCGCGGCAAAAAACGGACCGGCGCCGGCACCCCGGAATGGGCCGCCGCGGCAAAAAACGGACCGGTTCCGGCACCCTGGAATGGGTCACCGCGGCAAAAAACGGACCGGCCCCGGCACCCCGGAATGGGCCGCCGCGGCAAAAAACGGACCGGGTCCGGCACCCCAGAATGGGCCGCCGCGGCAAAAAACGGACCGGCCCCGGCACCCCGGAATGGGCCGCCGCGGCAAAAAACGGACCGGCGCCGGCACCCAGGAATGGGCCGCCGCGGCAAAAAACGGACCGGCGCCGGCACCCCGGAATGGGCCGCCGCGGCAAAAAACGGACCGGCTCTGGCACCCCGGAATGGGCCGCCGCGGCAAAAAACGGACTGGCCCCGGCACCCCGGAATGGGCCGCCGCGGCAAAAAACGGACCGGAGCCGGCACCCCAGAATGGGCCGCCGCGGCAAAAAACGGACCGGAGCCGGCACCCCGGAATGGGCCGCCGCGGCAAAAAACGGACCGGCCCCGGCACCCCGGAATGGGCCGCCGCGGCAAAAAACGGACCAGCTCCGGCACCCCGTAATGGGCCGCCGCGGCAAAAAACGGACCGGGTCCGGCACCCCGGAATGGGCCGCCGCGGCAAAAAACGGACCGGCCCCGGCACCCCGGAATGGGCCGCCGCGGCAAAAAACGGACCGGCTCTGGCACCCCGGAATGGGCCGCCGCGGCAAAAAACGGTCTTGGTCCGGCACCCCGGAATGGGCCGCCGCGGCAAAAAACGGATCGGAGCCGGCACCCCGGAATGGGCCGCCGCGGCAAAAAACGGACCGGGTCCGGCACCCCGGAATGGGCCGCCGCGGCAAAAAACGGACCGGCCCCGGCACCCCGGAATGGGCTGCCGCGGCAAAAAACGGACCGGCGCCGGCACCCCGGAATGGGCCGCCGCGGCAAAAAACGGACCGGAGCCGGCACCCCGGAATGGGCCGCCGCGGCAAAAAACGGACCGGCCCCGGCATCCCGGAATGGGCCGCCGCGGCAAAAAACGGACCGGGTCCGGCACCCCGGAATGGGCCGCCGCGGCAAAAAACGGACCGGCGCCGGCACCCCGGAATGGGCCGCCGCGGCAAAAAACGGACCGGCCCTGGCACCCCGGAATGGGCCGCCGCGGCAAAAAACGGACTGGCCCTGCACCCCGGAATGGGCCGCCGCGGCAAAAAACGGACCGGCGCCGGCACCCCGGAATGGGCCGCCGCGGCAAAAAACGGACCGGCTCCGGCACCCCGGAATGGGCCGCCGCGGCAAAAAACGGACCGGAGCCGGCACCCCGGAATGGGCCGCCACGGCAAAAAACGGACCGGGTCCGGCACCCCGGAATGGGCCGCCGCGGCAAAAAACGGACCGGCCCCGGCACCCCGCAATGGGCCGCCGCGGCAAAAAACGGATCGGAGCCGGCACCCCGGAATGGGCCGCCGCGGCAAAAAACGGACCGGCCCCGGCACCCCGGAATGGGCCGCCGCGGAAAAAAAACGGACCGGCCCCGGCACCCCGGAATGGGCCGCCGCGGCAAAAAACGGACCGGCGCCGGCACCCCGGAATGGGCCGCCGCGGCAAAAAACGGACCGGCCCCGGCACCCCGGAATGGGCCGCCGCGCCAAAAAACGGACCAGCTCCGGCACCCCGGAATGGGCCGCCGCGGCAAAAAACGGACCGGCTCCGGCACCCCGGAATGGGCCGCCGCGGCAAAAAACGGACCGGCCCCGGCACCCCGGAATGGGCCGCCGCGGCAAAAAACGGACCGGCGCCGGCACCCCGGAATGGGTCGCCGCGGCAAAAAACGGACCGGAGCCGGCACCCCGGAATGGGCCGGCGCGGCAAAAAACGTACTGGCTCCGCCACCCCGGAATGGGCCGCCGCGGCAAAAAACGGACCGGGTCCGGCACCCCGGAATGGGCCGCCGCGGCAAAAAACGGACCGGCCCCGGCACCCCGGAATGGGCCGCCGCGGCAAAAAACGGACCGGAGCCGGCACCCCGGAATGGGCCGCCGCGGCAAAAAACGGACCGGAGCCGGCACCCCGGAATGGGCCGCCGCGGCAAAAAACGGACCGGAGCCGGCACCCCGGAATGGGCCGCCGTGGCAAAAAACGGACCGGCGCCGGCACCCCGGAATGGGCCGCAGCGGCAAAAAACGGACCGGCGCCGGCACCCCGGAATGGGCCGCCGCGGCAAAAAACGGACCGGGTCCGGCACCCCGGAATGGGCCGCCGCGGCAAAAAACGGACCGGCCCTGGCACCCCGGAATGGGCCGCCGCGGCAAAAAACGGACCGGCCCTGGCACCCCGGAATGGGCCGCCGCGGCAAAAAACGGACCGGGTCCGGCACCCCGGAATGGGCCGCCGCGGCAAAAAACGGACCGGAGCCGGCACCCCGGAATGGGCCGCCGCGGCAAAAAACGGACCGGCTCCGGCACCCCGGAATGGGCCGCCGCGGCAAAAAACGGACCGGCCCCGTCACCCCGGAATGGGCCGCCGCGGCAAAAAACGGACCGGCCCTGGCACCCCGGAATGGGCCGCCGCGGCAAAAAACGGACCGGCTCCGGCACCCCGGAATGGGCCGCCGCGGCAAAAAACGGACCGGCGCCGGCACCCCGGAATGGGCCGCTGCGGCAAAAAACGGACCGGCCCTGGCACCCCGGAATGGGCCGCCGCGGCAAAAAACGGACCTGCTCTGGCACCCCGGAATGGGCCGCCGCGGCAAAAAACGGACCGGCGCCGGCACCCCGGAATGGGCCGCCGCGGCAAAAAACGGATCGGAGCCGGCACCCCGGAATGGGCCGCCGCGGCAAAAAACGGACCGGCACCGGCACCCCGGAATGGGCCGCCGCGACAAAAAACGGATCGGAGACGGCACCCCGGAATGGGCCGCCGCGGCAAAAAACGGACCGGCGCCGGCACCCCCGGAATGGGCCGCCGCGGCAAAAAACGGACCGGCGCCGGCACCCCGGAATGGGCCGCCGCGGCAAAAAACGGACAGGCTCCGGCACCCCGGAATGGGCCGCCACGGCAAAAAACGGACCGGGTCCGGCACCCCGGAATGGGTCGCCGCGGCAAAAAACGGACCGGGCGCCGGCACCCCGGAATGGGCCGCCGCGGCAAAAAACGGACCAGCTCCGGCACCCCGGAATGGGCCGCCGCGGCAAAAAACGGACCGGCCCCGGCACCCCGGAATGGGCCGCCGCGGCAAAAAACGGACCAGCTTCAGCAACCCGGAATGGGCCGCCGCGGCAAAAAACGGACCGGTTCCGGCACCCTGGAATGGGTCACCGCGGCAAAAAACGGACCGGGTCCGGCACCCCGGAATGGGCCGCCGCGGCAAAAAACGGACCGGCGCCGGCACCCCGGAATGGGCCGCCGCTGCAAAAAACGGACCGGGTCCGGCACCCCGGAATGGGCCGCCGCGGCAAAAAACGGACCGGCTCTGGCACCCCGGAATGGGCCGCCGCGGCAAAAAACGGACCGGCCCCGGCACCCCGGAATGGGCCGCCGCGGCAAAAAACGGACCAGCGCCGGCACCCCGGAATGGGCCGCCGCGGCAAAAAACGGACCGGCCCCGGCACCCCGGAATGGGCCGCCGCGGCAAAAAAACGGACCGGCCCCGGCACCCCGGAATGGGCCGCCGCGGCAAAAAACGGACCGGCCCCGGCACCCCGGAATGGGCCGCCGCGGCAAAAAACGGACCGGGTCCGGCACCCCGGAATGGGCCGCCGCGGCAAAAAACGGACCGGCACCGGCACCCCGGAATGGGCCGCCGCGGCAAAAAACGGACCGGGTCCGGCACCCCGGAATGGGCCGCCGCGGCAAAAAACGGACCGGCCCCGGCACCCCGGAATGGGCCGCCGCGGCAAAAAACGTACCGGCACCGGCACCCCGGAATGGGCCGCCGCGGCAAAAAACGGACCGGCCCCGGCACCCCGGAATGGGCCGCCGCGGCAAAAACCGGACCGGCACCGGCACCCCGGAATGGGCCGCCGCGGCAAAAAACGGACCGGCGCCGGCACCCCGGAATGGGCCGCCGCGGCAAAAAACGGACCTGCTCCGGCACCCCGGAATGGGCCGCTGCGGCAAAAAACGGACCGGCCCTGGCACCCCGGAATGGGCCGCCGCGGCAAAAAACGGACCGGGTCCGGCACCCCGGAATGGGCCGCCGCGGCAAAAAACGGACCGGCCCCGGCACCCCGGAATGGGCCGCCGCGGCAAAAAACGGACCGGCTCTGGCACCCCGGAATGGGCCGCCGCGGCAAAAAACGGTCTTGGTCCGGCACCCCGGAATGGGCCGCCGCGGCAAAAAACGGACCGGCTCCGGCACCCCGGAATGGGCCGCCGCGGCAAAAAACGTACTGGCACCGGCACCCCGGAATGGGCCGCCGCGGCAAAAAACGGACCGGAGCCGGCACCCCGGAATGGGCCGCCGCGGCAAAAAACGGACCGGCGCCGGCACCCCGGAATGGGCCGCCGCGGCAAAAAACGGACCGGCTCCGGCACCCCGGAATGGGCCGCCGCGGCAAAAAACGGACCGGAGCCGGCACCCCGGAATGGGCCGCCGCGGCCAAAAACGGACCGGAGCCGGCACCCCGGAATGGGCCGCCGCGGCAAAAAACGGACCGGGTCCGGCACCCCGGAATGGGCCGCCGCAGCAAAAAACGGACCGGCGCCGGCACCCCGGCATGGGCCGCCGCGGCAAAAAACGGACCGGCTCCGGCACCCCGGAATGGGCCGCCGCGGCAAAAAACGGACCGGGTCCGGCACCCCGGAATGGGCCGCCGCGGCAAAAAACGGACCGGGTCCGGCACCCCGGAATGGGCCGCCGCGGCAAAAAACGGACCGGCTCCGGCACCCCGGAATGGGCCGCCGCGGCAAAAAACGGACCGGGTCCGGCACCCCGGAATGGGCCGCCGCGGCAAAAAACGGACCGGGTCCGGCACCCCGGAATGGGCCGCCGCGGCAAAAAACGGACCGGCGCCGGCACCCCGGAATGGGCCGCCGCGGCAAAAAACGTACCGGCGCCGGCACCCAGGAATGGGCCGCCGCGGCAAAAAACGGACCGGAGCCGGCACCCCGGAATGGGCCGCCGCGGCAAAAAACGGACCGGGTCCGGCACCCCGGAATGGGCCGCCGCGGCAAAAAACGGACCGGAGCCGGCACCCCGGAATGGGCCGCCGCGGCAAAAAACGGACCGGCGCCGGCACCCAGGAATGGGCCGCCGCGGCAAAAAACGGACCGGCTCTGGCACCCCGGAATGGGCCGCCGCGGCAAAAAACGGACCGGAGCCGGCACGCTGGAATGGGCCGCCGTGGCAAAAAACGGACCGGCGCCGGCACCCAGGAATGGGCCGCCGTGGCAAAAAACGTACCGGCACCGGCACCCCGGAATGGGCCGCCGTGGCCAAAAACGGACCGGCCCCGGCACCCCGGAATGGGCCGCCGCGGCAAAAAACGGACCGGCCCCGGCACCCCGGAATGGGCCGCCGCGCCAAAAAACGGACCGGCGCCGGCACCCCGGAATGGGCCGCCGCGGCAAAAAACGGACCGGAGCCGGCACCCAGGAATGGGCCGCCGCGGCAAAAAACGGTCTTGGTCCAGCACCCCGGAATGGGCCGCCGCGGCAAAAAACGGACCGGAGCCGGCACCCCGGAATGGGCCGCCGCGGCAAAAAAACGGACCGGGTCCGGCACCCCGGAATGGGCCGCCGCGGCAAAAAACGGACCGGGTCCGGCACCCCGGAATGGGCCGCCGCGGCAAAAAACGTACCGGCACCGGCACCCCGGAATGGGCCGCCGCGGCAAAAAACGGACCTGGTCCGGCACCCCGGAATGGGCCGCCGCGGCAAAAAACGGACCGGCTCCGGCACCCCGGAATGGGCCGCTGCGGCAAAAAACGGACCGGAGCCGGCACCCCGGAATGGGCCGCCGCGGCAAAAAACGGACCGGCTCCGGCACCCCGGAATGGGCCGCCGCGGCAAAAAACGGACCGGCCCCGGCACCCCGGAATGGGCCGCCGCGGCAAAAAACGGACCGGCTCTGGCACCCCGGAATGGGCCGCCGCGGCAAAAAACGGTCTTGGTCCGGCACCCCGGAATGGGCCGCCGCGGCAAAAAACGGACCGGAGCCGGCACCCCGGAATGGGCCGCCGCGGCAAAAAACGTACCGGCACCGGCACCCCGGAATGGGCCGCCGCGGCAAAAAACGGACCGGAGCCGGCACCCCGGAATGGGCCGCCGCGGCAAAAAACGGACCGGAGCCGGCACCCCGGAATGGGCCGCCGCGGCAAAAAACGGACCGGTTCCGGCACCCCGGAATGGGTCACCGCGGCAAAAAACGGACCGGGTCCGGCACCCCGGAATGGGCCGCCGCGGCAAAAAACGGACCGGCGCCGGCACCCCGGAATGGGCCGCCGCTGCAAAAAACTGACCGGGTCCGGCACCCCGGAATGGGCCGCCGCGGCAAAAAACGGACCGGCCCCGGCACCCCGGAATGGGCCGCCGCGGCAAAAAAACGGACCGGGTCCGGCACCCCGGAATGGGCCGCCGCGGCAAAAAACGGACCGGCTCTGGCACCCCGGAATGGGCCGCCGCGGCAAAAAACGGACCGGCCCCGGCACCCCGGAATGGGCCGCCGCGGCAAAAAACGGACCAGCGCCGGCACCCCGGAATGGGCCGCCGCGGCAAAAAACGGACCGGCCCCGGCACCCCGGAATGGGCCGCCGCGGCAAAAAACGGACCGGCCCCGGCACCCCGGAATGGGCCGCCGCGGCAAAAAACGGACCGGCCCCGGCACCCCGGAATGGGCCGCCGCGGCAAAAAACGGACCGGCTCCGGCACCCCGGAATGGGCCGCCGCGGCAAAAAACGGACCGGCACCGGCACCCCGGAATGGGCCGCCGCGGCAAAAAACGGACCGGGTCCGGCACCCCGGAATGGGCCGCCGCGGCAAAAAACGGACCGGCCCCGGCACCCCGGAATGGGCCGCCGCGGCAAAAAACGGACCGGCTCCGGCACCCCGGAATGGGCCGCCGCGGCAAAAAACGGACCGGCCCCGGCACCCCGGAATGGGCCGCCGCGGCAAAAAACCGGACCGGCACCGGCACCCCGGAATGGGCCGCCGCGGCAAAAAACGGACCGGCGCCGGCACCCCGGAATGGGCCGCCGCGGCAAAAAACGGACCTGCTCCGGCACCCCGGAATGGGCCGCTGCGGCAAAAAACGGACCGGCCCTGGCACCCCGGAATGGGCCGCCGCGGCAAAAAACGGACCGGGTCCGGCACCCCGGAATGGGCCGCCGCGGCAAAAAACGGACCGGCCCCGGCACCCCGGAATGGGCCGCCGCGGCAAAAAACGGACCGGCTCTGGCACCCCGGAATGGGCCGCCGCGGCAAAAAACGGTCTTGGTCCGGCACCCCGGAATGGGCCGCCGCGGCAAAAAACGGACCGGGTCCGGCACCCCGGAATGGGCCGCCGCGGCAAAAAACGTACCGGCACCGGCACCCCGGAATGGGCCGCCGCGGCAAAAAACGGACCGGAGCCGGCACCCCGGAATGGGCCGCCGCGGCAAAAAACGGACCGGCGCCGGCACCCCGGAATGGGCCGCCGCGGCAAAAAACGGACCGGCTCCGGCACCCCGGAATGGGCCGCCGCGGCAAAAAACGGACCGGAGCCGGCACCCCGGAATGGGCCGCCGCGGCAAAAAACGGACCGGAGCCGGCACCCCGGAATGGGCCGCCGCGGCAAAAAACGGACCGGGTCCGGCACCCCGGAATGGGCCGCCGCAGCAAAAAACGGACCGGCGCCGGCACCCCGGCATGGGCCGCCGCGGCAAAAAACGGACCGGCTCCGGCACCCCGGAATGGGCCGCCGCGGCAAAAAACGGACCGGGTCCGGCACCCCGGAATGGGCCGCCGCGGCAAAAAACGGACCGGGTCCGGCACCCCGGAATGGGCCGCCGCGGCAAAAAACGGACCGGCTCCGGCACCCCCGGAATGGGCCGCCGCGGCAAAAAACGGACCGGGTCCGGCACCCCGGAATGGGCCGCCGCGGCAAAAAAACGGACCGGCGCCGGCACCCCGGAATGGGCCGCCGCGGCAAAAAACGTACCGGCGCCGGCACCCAGGAATGGGCCGCCGCGGCAAAAAACGGACCGGAGCCGGCACCCCGGAATGGGCCGCCGCGGCAAAAAACGGACCGGGTCCGGCACCCCGGAATGGGCCGCCGCGGCAAAAAACGGACCGGAGCCGGCACCCTGGAATGGGCCGCCGCGGCAAAAAACGGACCGGCGCCGGCACCCAGGAATGGGCCGCCGCGGCAAAAAACGGACCGGCTCTGGCACCCCGGAATGGGCCGCCGCGGCAAAAAACGGACCGGAGCCGGCACGCTGGAATGGGCCGCCGTGGCAAAAAACGGACCGGCGCCGGCACCCAGGAATGGGCCGCCGTGGCAAAAAACGTACCGGCACCGGCACCCCGGAATGGGCCGCCGTGGCCAAAAACGGACCGGCCCCGGCACCCCGGAATGGGCCGCCGCGGCAAAAAACGGACCGGCCCCGGCACCCCGGAATGGGCCGCCGCGCCAAAAAACGGACCGGCGCCGGCACCCCGGAATGGGCCGCCGCGGCAAAAAAACGGACCGGAGCCGGCACCCAGGAATGGGCCGCCGCGGCAAAAAACGGTCTTGGTCCGGCACCCCGGAATGGGCCGCCGCGGCAAAAAACGGACCGGAGCCGGCACCCCGGAATGGGCCGCCGCGGCAAAAAAACGGACCGGGTCCGGCACCCCGGAATGGGCCGCCGCGGCAAAAAACGGACCGGGTCCGGCACCCCGGAATGGGCCGCCGCGGCAAAAAACGTACCGGCACCGGCACCCCGGAATGGGCCGCCGCGGCAAAAAACGGACCTGGTCCGGCACCCCGGAATGGGCCGCCGCGGCAAAAAACGGACCGGCTCCGGCACCCCGGAATGGGCCGCTGCGGCAAAAAACGGACCGGAGCCGGCACCCCGGAATGGGCCGCCGCGGCAAAAAACGGACCGGCTCCGGCACCCCGGAATGGGCCGCCGCGGCAAAAAACGGACCGGCCCCGGCACCCCGGAATGGGCCGCCGCGGCAAAAAACGGACCGGCTCTGGCACCCCGGAATGGGCCGCCGCGGCAAAAAACGGTCTTGGTCCGGCACCCCGGAATGGGCCGCCGCGGCAAAAAACGGACCGGAGCCGGCACCCCGGAATGGGCCGCCGCGGCAAAAAACGTACCGGCACCGGCACCCCGGAATGGGCCGCCGCGGCAAAAAACGGACCGGAGCCGGCACCCCGGAATGGGCCGCCGCGGCAAAAAACGGACCGGAGCCGGCACCCCGGAATGGGCCGCCGCGGCAAAAAACGGACCGGTTCCGGCACCCTGGAATGGGTCACCGCGGCAAAAAACGGACCGGGTCCGGCACCCCGGAATGGGCCGCCGCGGCAAAAAAACGGACCGGCGCCGGCACCCCGGAATGGGCCGCCGCGGCAAAAAACTGACCGGGTCCGGCACCCCGGAATGGGCCGCCGCGGCAAAAAACGGACCGGCCCCGGCACCCCGGAATGGGCCGCCGCGGCAAAAAACGGACCGGAGCCGGCACCCCGGAATGGGCCGCCGCGGCAAAAAACGGACCGGCTCTGGCACCCCGGAATGGGCCGCCGCGGCAAAAAACGGACCGGCCCCGGCACCCCGGAATGGGCCGCCGCGGCAAAAAACGGACCAGCGCCGGCACCCCGGAATGGGCCGCCGCGGCAAAAAACGGACCGGCCCCGGCACCCCGGAATGGGCCGCCGCGGCAAAAAACGGACCGGCCCCGGCACCCCGGAATGGGCCGCCGCGGCAAAAAACGGACCGGCCCCGGCACCCCGGAATGGGCCGCCGCGGCAAAAAACGGACCGGCTCCGGCACCCCGGAATGGGCCGCCGCGGCAAAAAACGGACCGGCACCGGCACCCCGGAATGGGCCGCCGCGGCAAAAAACGGACCGGGTCCGGCACCCCGGAATGGGCCGCCGCGGCAAAAAACGGACCGGCCCCGGCACCCCGGAATGGGCCGCCGCGGCAAAAAACGGACCGGCTCCGGCACCCCGGAATGGGCCGCCGCGGCAAAAAACGGACCGGCCCCGGCACCCCGGAATGGGCCGCCGCGGCAAAAACCGGACCGGCACCGGCACCCCGGAATGGGCCGCCGCGGCAAAAAACGGACCGGCGCCGGCACCCCGGAATGGGCCGCCGCGGCAAAAAACGGACCTGCTCCGGCACCCCGGAATGGGCCGCTGCGGCAAAAAACGGACCGGCCCTGGCACCCCGGAATGGGCCGCCGCGGCAAAAAACGGACCGGGTCCGGCACCCCGGAATGGGCCGCCGCGGCAAAAAACGGACCGGCCCCGGCACCCCGGAATGGGCCGCCGCGCCAAAAAACGGACCAGAGCCGGCACCCCGGAATGGGCCGCCGCGGCAAAAAACGGACCGGGTCCGGCACCCCGGAATGGGCCGCCGCGGCAAAAAACGGACCGGGTCCGGCACCCCGGAATGGGCCGCCGCGGCAAAAAACGGACCGGCGCCGGCACCCAGGAATGGGCCGCCGTGGCAAAAAACGTACCGGCACCGGCACCCCGGAATGGGCCGCCGCGGCAAAAAACGGACCGGGTCCGGCACCCCGGAATGGGCCGCCGCGGCAAAAAACGGACCGGAGCCGGCACCCTGGAATGGGCCGCCGCGGCAAAAAACGGACCGGCGCCGGCACCCAGGAATGGGCCGCCGCGGCAAAAAACGGACCGGCTCTGGCACCCCGGAATGGGCCGCCGCGGCAAAAAACGGACCGGAGCCGGCACGCTGGAATGGGCCGCCGTGGCAAAAAACGGACCGGCGCCGGCACCCAGGAATGGGCCGCCGTGGCAAAAAACGTACCGGCACCGGCACCCCGGAATGGGCCGCCGTGGCCAAAAACGGACCGGCCCCGGCACCCCGGAATGGGCCGCCGCGGCAAAAAACGGACCGGCCCCGGCACCCCGGAATGGGCCGCCGCGCCAAAAAACGGACCGGCGCCGGCACCCCGGAATGGGCCGCCGCGGCAAAAAACGGACCGGAGCCGGCACCCAGGAATGGGCCGCCGCGGCAAAAAACGGTCTTGGTCCGGCACCCCGGAATGGGCCGCCGCGGCAAAAAACGGACCGGAGCCGGCACCCCGGAATGGGCCGCCGCGGCAAAAAACGGACCTGGTCCGGCACCCCGGAATGGGCCGCCGTGGCAAAAAACGGACCGGAGCCGGCACCCCGGAATGGGCCGCCGCGGCAAAAAACGGACCGGCTCCGGCACCCCGGCATGGGCCGCCGCGGCAAAAAACGGACCGGCCCCGGCACCCCGGAATGGGCCGCCGCGGCAAAAAACGGACCGGCTCTGGCACCCCGGAATGGGCCGCCGCGGCAAAAAACGGTCTTGGTCCGGCACCCCGGAATGGGCCGCCGCGGCAAAAAACGGACCGGAGCCGGCACCCCGGAATGGGCCGCCGCGGCAAAAAACGTACCGGCACCGGCACCCCGGAATGGGCCGCCGCGGCAAAAAACGGACCGGAGCCGGCACCCCGGAATGGGCCGCCGCGGCAAAAAACGGACCGGAGCCGGCACCCCGGAATGGGCCGCCGCGGCAAAAAACGGACCGGGTCCGGCACCCCGGAATGGGCCGCCGCAGCAAAAAACGGACCGGGTCCGGCACCCCGGAATGGGCCGCCGCGGCAAAAAACGGACCGGGTCCGGCACCCCGGAATGGGCCGCCGCGGCAAAAAACGGACCGGGTCCGGCACCCCGGAATGGGCCGCCGCGGCAAAAAACGGACCGGCTCTGGCACCCCGGAATGGGCCGCCGCGGCAAAAAACGGACCGGCTCCGGCACCCCGGAATGGGCCGCCGCGGCAAAAAACGGACCGGCGCCGGCACCCCGGAATGGGCCGCTGCGGTAAAAAACGGACCGGCCCTGGCACCCCGGAATGGGCCGCCGCGGCAAAAAACGGACCTGCTCTGGCACCCCGGAATGGGCCGCCGCGGCAAAAAACGGACCGGCGCCGGCACCCCGGAATGGGCCGCCGCGGCAAAAAACGGACCGGCACCGGCACCCCGGAATGGGCCGCCGCGGCAAAAAACGGACCTGGTCCGGCACCCCGGAATGGGCCGCCGTGGCAAAAAACGGACCGGCGCCGGCACCCCGGAATGGGCCGCCGCGGCAAAAAACGGACCGGGTCCGGCACCCCGGAATGGGCCGCCGCGGCAAAAAAACGGTCTTGGTCCGGCACCCCGGAATGGGCCGCCGCTGCAAAAAACGGACCGGCCCCAGCACCCCGGAATGGGCCGCCGCGGCAAAAAACGGACCGGCGCCGGCACCCCGGAATGGGCCGCCGCGGCAAAAAACGGACCGGCACCGGCACCCCGGAATGGGCCGCCGCGGCAAAAAACTGACCGGCCCCGGCACCCCGGAATGGGCCGCCGCGGCAAAAAACGGTCTTGGTCCGGCACCCCGGAATGGGCCGCCGCGGCAAAAAACGGACCAGCTCCGGCACCCCGGAATGGGCCGCCGCGGCAAAAAACGGACTGGCGCCGGCACCCCGGAATGGGCCGCCGCGGCAAAAAACGGACCGGCCCCGGCACCCCGGAATGGGCCGCCGCGGCAAAAAACGGACCGGCTCCGGCACCCCGGAATGGGCCGCCGCGGCAAAAAACGGACCGGCTCCGGCACCCCGGAATGGGCCGCCGCGGCAAAAAACGTACTGGCACCGGCACCCCGGAATGGGCCGCCGCGGCAAAAAACGGACCAGAGCTGGCAGCCCGGAATGGGCCGCCGCGGCAAAAAACGGACCGGCCCCGGCACCCCGGAATGGGCCGCCGCGGCAAAAAACGGACCGGAGCCGGCACCCCGGAATGGGCCGCCACGGCAAAAAACGGACCGGAGCCGGCACCCCGGAATGGGCCGCCGTGGCAAAAAACGGACTGGCTCTGGCACCCCGGAATGGGCCGCCGCGGCAAAAAACGGACCGGCGCCGGCACCCCGGAATGGGCCGCCGCGGCAAAAAACTGACCGGAGCCGGCACCCCGGCATGGGCCGCCGCGGCAAAAAACGGACCGGCGCCGGCACCCCGGAATGGGCCGCCGCGGCAAAAAACGGACCGGAGCCGGCACCCCGGAATGGGCCGCCGCGGCAAAAAACGGACCGGCACCGGCACCCCGGAATGGGCCGCCGCGGCAAAAAACGGACCGGAGCCGGCACCCCGGAATGGGCCGCCGCGGCAAAAAACGGACCGGCTCCGGCACCCCGGAATGGGCCGCTGCGGCAAAAAACGGACCGGCGCCGGCACCCCGGAATGGGCCGCCGCGGCAAAAAACGGACCGGAGCCGGCACCCCGGAATGGGCCGCCGCGGCAAAAAACGGTCTTGGTCCGGCACCCCGGAATGGGCCGCCGCGGCAAAAAACGGACCGGCGCCGGCACCCCGGAATGGGCCGCCGCGGCAAAAAAACGGACCGGCTCTGGCACCCCGGAATGGGCCGCCGCGGCAAAAAACGGTCTTGGTCCGGCACCCCGGAATGGGCCGCCGTGGCAAAAAACGGACCGGAGCCGGCACCCCGGAATGGGCCGCCGCGGCAAAAAACGTACCGGCACCGGCACCCCGGAATGGGCCGCCGCGGCAAAAAACGGACCGGCGCCGGCACCCCGGCATGGGCCGCCGCGGCAAAAAACGGACCGGAGCCGGCACCCCGGAATGGGCCGCCGCGGCAAAAAACGGACCGGGTCCGGCACCCCGGAATGGGCCGCCGCGGCAAAAAACGGACCGGCTCCGGCACCCCGGAATGGGCCGCCGCGGCAAAAAACGGACCGGGTCCGGCACCCCGGAATGGGCCGCCGCGGCAAAAAACGGACCGGGTCCGGCACCCCGGAATGGGCCGCCGCGGCAAAAAACAGACCGGCGCCGGCACCCCGGAATGGGCCGCCGCGGCAAAAAACGGACCGGGTCTGGCACCCCGGAATGGGCCGCCGCGGCAAAAAACGGACCGGAGCCGGCACCCTGGAATGGGCCGCTGCGGCAAAAAACGGACCGGCGCCGGCACCCCGGAATGGGCCGCCGCGGCGAAAAACGGACCGGCTCTGGCACCCCGGAATGGGCCGCCGCGGCAAAAAACGGACCGGAGCCGGCACCCTGGAATGGGCCGCCGTGGCAAAAAACGGACCGGGTCCTGCACCCCGGAATGGGCCGCCGTGGCAAAAAACGTACCGGCACCGGCACCCCGGAATGGGCCGCCGTGGCCAAAAACGGACCGGCCCCGGCACCCCGGAATGGGCCGCCGCAGCAAAAAACGGACCGGAGCCGGCACCCCGGAATGGGCCGCCGCGGCAAAAAACGGACCGGCACCGGCACCCCGGAATGGGCCGCCGCGGCAAAAAACGGACCTGGTCCGGCACCCCGGAATGGGCCGCCGTGGCAAAAAACGGACCGGCGCCGGCACCCCGGAATGGGCCGCCGCGGCAAAAAACGGACCGGGTCCGGCACCCCGGAATGGGCCGCCGCGGCAAAAAACGGTCTTGGTCCGGCACCCCGGAATGGGCCGCCGCGGCAAAAAACGGACCGGCCCCAGCACCCCGGCATGGGCCGCCGCGGCAAAAAACGGACCGGAGCCGGCACCCCGGAATGGGCCGCCGCGGCAAAAAACGGACCGGCACCGGCACCCCGGAATGGGCCGCCGCGGCAAAAAACTGACCGGAGCCGGCACCCCGGAATGGGCCGCCGCGGCAAAAAACGGACCGGCCCCGTCACCCCGGAATGGGCCGCCGCGGCAAAAAACGGACCAGCTCCGGCACCCCGGCATGGGCCGCCGCGGCAAAAAACGGACCGGGTCCGGCACCCCGGAATGGGCCGCCGCGGCAAAAAACGGACCGGCCCCGGCACCCCGGAATGGGCCGCCGCGGCAAAAAACGGACCGGCTCCGGCACCCCGGAATGGGCCGCCGCGGCAAAAAACGGACCGGCTCCGGCACCCCGGAATGGGCCGCCGCGGCAAAAAACGTACCGGCACCGGCACCCCGGAATGGGCCGCCGCGGCAAAAAACGGACCAGAGCTGGCACCCCGGAATGGGCCGCCGCGGCAAAAAACGGACCGGCCCCGGCACCCCGGAATGGGCCGCCACAGCAAAAAACGGACCGGAGCCGGCACCCCGGAATGGGCCGCCGTGGCAAAAAACGGACTGGCTCTGGCACCCCGGAATGGGCCGCCGCGGCAAAAAACGGACCGGCTCCGGCACCCCGGAATGGGCCGCCGCGGCAAAAAACGGACCGGAGCCGGCACCCCGGAATGGGCCGCCGTGGCAAAAAACGGACTGGCTCTGGCACCCCGGAATGGGCCGCCGCGGCAAAAAACGGACCGGCTCTGGCACCCCGGAATGGGCCGCCGCGGCAAAAAACGGACCGGAGCCGGCACCCAGGAATGGGCCGCCGCGGCAAAAAACGGTCTTGGTCCGGCACCCCGGAATGGGCCGCCGCGGCAAAAAACGGACCGGAGCCGGCACCCCGGAATGGGCCGCCGCGGCAAAAAACGGACCGGCCCCGGCACCCCGGAATGGGCCGCCGCGGCAAAAAACAGACCGGCGCCGGCACCCCGGAATGGGCCGCCGCGGCAAAAAACGGACCGGAGCCGGCACCCCGGAATGGGCCGCCGCGGCAAAAAACGGACCGGCGCCGGCACCCCGGAATGGGCCGCCGCGGCAAAAAACGGACCGGCCCCGGCACCCCGGAATGGGCCGCCGCAGCAAAAAACGGACCGGCGCCGGCACCCCGGCATGGGCCGCCGCGGCAAAAAACGGACCGGCGGCGGCACCCCGGAATGGGCCGCCGCGGCAAAAAACGGACCGGGTCTGGCACCCCGGAATGGGCCGCCGCGGCAAAAAACGGACCGGCCCCGGCACCCCGGAATGGGCCGCCGCGGCAAAAAACGGACCGGGTCCGGCACCCCGGAATGGGCCGCCGCGGCAAAAAACGGACCGGGTCCGGCACCCCGGAATGGGCCGCCGCGGCAAAAAACGGACCGGCGCCGGCACCCCGGAATGGGCCGCCGCGGCAAAAAACGGACCGGCCCCGGCACCCCGGAATGGGCCGCCGCGGCAAAAAACGGACCGGAGCCGGCACCCTGGAATGGGCCGCCGCGGCAAAAAACGGACCGGCGCCGGCACCCAGGAATGGGCCGCCGCGGCAAAAAATGGACCGGCTCTGGCACCTCGGAATGGGCCGCCGCGGCAAAAAACGGACCGGAGCTGGCACCCTGGAATGGGCCGCCGTGGCAAAAAACGGACCGGCGCCGGCACCCAGGAATGGGCCGCCGTGGCAAAAAACGTACCTGCACCGGCACCCCGGAATGGGCCGCCGCGGCAAAAAACGGACCGGCCCCGGAACCCCGGAATGGGCCGCCGCGGCAAAAAACGGACCGGAGCCGGCACCCCGGAATGGGCCGCCGTGGCAAAAAACGGACCGGCGCCGGCACCCCGGAATGGGCCGCCGCGGCAAAAAACGGACCGGAGCCGGCACCCAGGAATGGGCCGCCGCGGCAAAAAACGGTCTTGGTCCGGCACCCCGGAATGGGCCGCCGCGGCAAAAAACGGACCGGAGCCGGCACCCCGGAATGGGCCGCCGCGGCAAAAAACGGACCGGCGCCGGCACCCCGGAATGGGCCGCCGCGGCAAAAAACGGACCGGCCCCGGCACCCCGGAATGGGCCGCCGCGGCAAAAAACTGACCGGAGACGGCACCCCGGAATGGGCCGCCGCGGCAAAAAACGGACCGGCCCCGTCACCCCGGAATGGGCCGCCGCGCCAAAAAACGGACCAGCTCCGGCACCCCGGAATGGGCCGCCGCGGCAAAAAACGGACCGGGTCCGGCACCCCGGAATGGGCCGCCGCGGCAAAAAACGGACCGGCCCCGGCACCCCGGAATGGGCCGCCGCGGCAAAAAACGGACCGGCTCCGGCACCCCGGAATGGGCCGCCGCGGCAAAAAACGGACCGGCTCCGGCACCCCGGAATGGGCCGCCGCGGCAAAAAACGTACTGGCACCGACACCCCGGAATGGGCCGCCGCGGCAAAAAACGGACCAGAGCTGGCACCCCGGAATGGGCCGCCGCGGCAAAAAACGGACCGGCCCCGGCACCCCGGAATGGGCCGCCGCGGCAAAAAACGGACCGGAGCCGGCACCCCGGAATGGGCCGCCGCGGCAAAAAACGGACCGGAGCCGGCACCCCGGAATGGGCCGCCGCGGCAAAAAACGGACCGGCTCTGGCACCCCGGAATGGGCCGCCGCGGCAAAAAACGGACCGGCCCCGGCACCCCGGAATGGGCCGCCGCGGCAAAAAACGGACCGGCTCTGGCACCCCGGAATGGGCCGCCGCGGCAAAAAACGGACCGGCCCCGGCACCCCGGAATGGGCCGCCGCGGCAAAAAACGGACCGGCCCCGGCACCCCGGAATGGGCCGCCGCGGCAAAAAACGGACCGGCCCCGGCACCCCGGAATGGGCCGCCGCGGCAAAAAACGGACCGGCTCCGGCACCCCGGAATGGGCCGCCGCGGCAAAAAACGGACCGGCTCCGGCACCCCGGAATGGGCCGCCGCGGCAAAAAACGTACCGGCACCGGCACCCCGGAATGGGCCGCCGCGGCAAAAAACGGACCAGAGCTGGCACCCCGGAATGGGCCGCCGCGGCAAAAAACGGACCGGCCCCGGCACCCCGGAATGGGCCGCCACAGCAAAAAACGGACCGGAGCCGGCACCCCGGAATGGGCCGCCGTGGCAAAAAACGGACTGGCTCTGGCACCCCGGAATGGGCCGCCGCGGCAAAAAACGGACCGGCTCCGGCACCCCGGAATGGGCCGCCGCGGCAAAAAACGGACCGGAGCCGGCACCCCGGAATGGGCCGCCGTGGCAAAAAACGGACTGGCTCTGGCACCCCGGAATGGGCCGCCGCGGCAAAAAACGGACCGGCTCTGGCACCCCGGAATGGGCCGCCGCGGCAAAAAACGGACCGGAGCCGGCACCCAGGAATGGGCCGCCGCGGCAAAAAACGGTCTTGGTCCGGCACCCCGGAATGGGCCGCCGCGGCAAAAAACGGACCGGAGCCGGCACCCCGGAATGGGCCGCCGCGGCAAAAAACGGACCGGCCCCGGCACCCCGGAATGGGCCGCCGCGGCAAAAAACGGACCGGCGCCGGCACCCCGGAATGGGCCGCCGCGGCAAAAAACGGACCGGAGCCGGCACCCCGGAATGGGCCGCCGCGGCAAAAAACGGACCGGCGCCGGCACCCCGGAATGGGCCGCCGCGGCAAAAAACGGACCGGCCCCGGCACCCCGGAATGGGCCGCCGCAGCAAAAAACGGACCGGCGCCGGCACCCCGGCATGGGCCGCCGCGGCAAAAAACGGACCGGCGGCGGCACCCCGGAATGGGCCGCCGCGGCAAAAAACGGACCGGGTCTGGCACCCCGGAATGGGCCGCCGCGGCAAAAAACGGACCGGCCCCGGCACCCCGGAATGGGCCGCCGCGGCAAAAAACGGACCGGGTCCGGCACCCCGGAATGGGCCGCCGCGGCAAAAAACGGACCGGGTCCGGCACCCCGGAATGGGCCGCCGCGGCAAAAAACGGACCGGCGCCGGCACCCCGGAATGGGCCGCCGCGGCAAAAAACGGACCGGCCCCGGCACCCCGGAATGGGCCGCCGCGGCAAAAAACGGACCGGAGCCGGCACCCTGGAATGGGCCGCCGCGGCAAAAAACGGACCGGCGCCGGCACCCAGGAATGGGCCGCCGCGGCAAAAAATGGACCGGCTCTGGCACCTCGGAATGGGCCGCCGCGGCAAAAAACGGACCGGAGCTGGCACCCTGGAATGGGCCGCCGTGGCAAAAAACGGACCGGCGCCGGCACCCAGGAATGGGCCGCCGTGGCAAAAAACGTACCTGCACCGGCACCCCGGAATGGGCCGCCGCGGCAAAAAACGGACCGGCCCCGGAACCCCGGAATGGGCCGCCGCGGCAAAAAACGGACCGGAGCCGGCACCCCGGAATGGGCCGCCGTGGCAAAAAACGGACCGGCGCCGGCACCCCGGAATGGGCCGCCGCGGCAAAAAACGGACCGGAGCCGGCACCCAGGAATGGGCCGCCGCGGCAAAAAACGGTCTTGGTCCGGCACCCCGGAATGGGCCGCCGCGGCAAAAAACGGACCGGAGCCGGCACCCCGGAATGGGCCGCCGCGGCAAAAAACGGACCGGCGCCGGCACCCCGGAATGGGCCGCCGCGGCAAAAAACGGACCGGCCCCGGCACCCCGGAATGGGCCGCCGCGGCAAAAAACTGACCGGAGACGGCACCCCGGAATGGGCCGCCGCGGCAAAAAACGGACCGGCCCCGTCACCCCGGAATGGGCCGCCGCGCCAAAAAACGGACCAGCTCCGGCACCCCGGAATGGGCCGCCGCGGCAAAAAACGGACCGGGTCCGGCACCCCGGAATGGGCCGCCGCGGCAAAAAACGGACCGGCCCCGGCACCCCGGAATGGGCCGCCGCGGCAAAAAACGGACCGGCTCCGGCACCCCGGAATGGGCCGCCGCGGCAAAAAACGGACCGGCTCCGGCACCCCGGAATGGGCCGCCGCGGCAAAAAACGTACTGGCACCGACACCCCGGAATGGGCCGCCGCGGCAAAAAACGGACCAGAGCTGGCACCCCGGAATGGGCCGCCGCGGCAAAAAACGGACCGGCCCCGGCACCCCGGAATGGGCCGCCGCGGCAAAAAACGGACCGGAGCCGGCACCCCGGAATGGGCCGCCGCGGCAAAAAACGGACCGGAGCCGGCACCCCGGAATGGGCCGCCGCGGCAAAAAACGGACCGGCTCTGGCACCCCGGAATGGGCCGCCGCGGCAAAAAACGGACCGGCCCCGGCACCCCGGAATGGGCCGCCGCGGCAAAAAACGGACCGGCTCTGGCACCCCGGAATGGGCCGCCGCGGCAAAAAACGGACCGGCCCCGGCACCCCGGAATGGGCCGCCGCGGCAAAAAACGGACCGGCCCCGGCACCCCGGAATGGGCCGCCGCGGCAAAAAACTGACCGGAGCCGGCACCCCGGCATGGGCCGCCGCGGCAAAAAACGGACCGGCTCCGGCACCCCGGAATGGGCCGCCGCGGCAAAAAACGGACCGGCCCCGGCACCCCGGAATGGGCCGCCACGGCAAATAACGGACCGGCTCTGGCACCCCGGAATGGGCCGCCGCGGCAAAAAACGGTCTTGGTCCGGCACCCCGGAATGGGCCGCCGCGGCAAAAAACGGACCGGCTCCGGCACCCCGGAATGGGCCGCCGCGGCAAAAAACGGACCGGCCCCGGCACCCCGGAATGGGCCGCCGCGGCAAAAAACGGACCTGGTCCGGCACCCCGGAATGGGCCGCCGCGGCAAAAAACGGACCGGGTCCGGCACCCCGGAATGGGCCGCCGCGGCAAAAAACGGACCGGCTCCGGCACCCCGGAATGGGCCGCCGCGGCAAAAAACGGACCGGCCCCGTCACCCCGGAATGGGCCGCCGCGGCAAAAAACGGACCGGCCCCGGCACCCCGGAATGGGCCGCCGCGCCAAAAAACGGACCGGCGCCGGCACCCCGGAATGGGCCGCCGCGGCAAAAAACGGACCGGCTCCGGCACCCCGGAATGGGCCGCCGCGGCAAAAAACGGACCGGCCCCGGCACCCCGGAATGGGCCGCCGCGGCAAAAAACGGACCGGCGCCGGCACCCCGGAATGGGCCGCCGCGGCAAAAAACGGACCGGCTCCGGCACCCCGGAATGGGCCGCCGCGGCAAAAAACGGACCGGAGACGGCACCCCGGAATGGGCCGCCGCGGCAAAAAACGGACCGGCGCCGGCACCCCGGAATGGGCCGCCGCGGCAAAAAACGGACCGGCGCCGGCACCCCGGAATGGGCCGCCGCGGCAAAAAAACGGACCGGGTCCGGCACCCCGGAATGGGCCGCCGCGGCAAAAAACGGACCGGGTCCGGCACCCCGGAATGGGCCGCCGCGGCAAAAAACGGACCGGAGCCGGCACCCCGGAATGGGCCGCCGCGGCAAAAAACGGACCGGCCCCGGCACCCCGGAATGGGCCGCCGCGGCAAAAAACGGACCGGGTCCGGCACCCCGGAATGGGCCGCCGCGGCAAAAAACGGACCGGGTCCGGCACCCCGGAATGGGCCGCCGCGGTAAAAAACGGACCGGAGCCGGCACCCCGGAATGGGCCGCCGCGGCAAAAAACGGACCGGGTCCGGCACCTCGGAATGGGCCGCCGCGGCGAAAAACGGACCGGCACCGGCACCCCGGAATGGGCCGCCGCGGCAAAAAACGGACCGGAGCCGGCACCCCGGAATGGGCCGCCGCGGCAAAAAACGGACCGGCGCCGGCACCCCGGAATGGGCCGCCGCGGCAAAAAACGGACCGGCTCCGGCACCCCGGAATGGGCCGCCGTGGCAAAAAACGGACCGGCGCCGGCACCCCGGAATGGGCCGCCGCGGCAAAAAACGGACCGGCTCCGGCACCCCGGAATGGGCCGCCGCGGCAAAAAACGGACCGGCGCCGGCACCCCGGAATGGGCCGCCGCGGCAAAAAACGGATCGGAGCCGGCACCCCAGAATGGGCCGCCGCGGCAAAAAACGGACCGGCCCCGGCACCCCGGAATGGGCCGCCGCGGCAAAAAACGGACCGGCTCCGGCACCCCGGAATGGGCCGCCGCGGCAAAAAACGGACCAGCTCCGGCACCCCGGAATGGGCCGCCGCGGCAAAAAACGGACCGGGTCCGGCACCCCGGAATGGGCCGCCGCGGCAAAAAACGAACCGGGTCCGGCACCCCGGAATGGGCCGCCGCGGCAAAAAACGGACCGGCCCCGGCACCCCGGAATGGGCCGCCGCGGCAAAAAACGGACCGGCGCCGGCACCCCGGAATGGGCCGCCGCGGCAAAAAACGGACCGGGTCCGGCACCCCGGAATGGGCCGCCGCGGCAAAAAAACGGACCGGGTCCGGCACCCCGGAATGGGCCGCCGCGGCAAAAAACGGACCGGGTCCGGCACCCCGGAATGGGCCGCCGCGGCAAAAAACGGACCGGCTCCGGCACCCCGGAATGGGCCGCCGCGGCAAAAAACGTACCGGCACCGGCACCCCGGAATGGGCCGCCGCGGCAAAAAACGGACCGGGTCCGGCACCCCGGAATGGGCCGCCGCGGCAAAAAACGGACCGGCGCCGGCACCCCGGAATGGGCCGCCGCGGCAAAAAACGGACCTGCTCTGGCATCCCGGAATGGGCCGCCGCGGCAAAAAACGGATCGGAGCCGGCACCCCGGAATGGGCCGCCGCGGCAAAAAACGGACCGGCGCCGGCACCCCGGAATGGGCCGCCGCGGCAAAAAACGGATCGGAGCCGGCACCCCGGAATGGGCCGCCGCGGCAAAAAACGGACCGGCCCCGGCACCCCGGAATGGGCCGCCGCGGCAAAAAACGGACCAGCTCCGGCAACCCGGAATGGGCCGCCGCGGCAAAAAACGGACTGGGTCCGGCACCCTGGAATGGGTCGCCGCGGCAAAAAACGGACCGGCCCCAGCACCCCGGAATGGGCCGCCGCGGCAAAAAACGGACCGGCCCCAGCACCCCGGAATGGGCCGCCGCGGCAAAAAACTGACCGGAGCCGGCACCCCGGAATGGGCCGCCGCGGCAAAAAACGGACCGGCCCCGTCACCCCGGAATGGGCCGCCGCGGCAAAAAACGGACCGGAGCCGGCACCCCGGAATGGGCCGCCGCTCCAAAAAACGGACCGGGTCCGGCACCCCGGAATGGGCCGCCGCGGCAAAAAACGGACCGGCTCCGGCACCCCGGAATGGGCCGCCGCGGCAAAAAACGGACCGGCTCCGGCACCCCGGAATGGGCCGCCGCGGCAAAAAACGTACCGGCCCCGGCACCCCGGAATGGGCCGCCGCGGCAAAAAACGGACCGGCGCCGGCACCCCGGAATGGGCCGCCGCGGCAAAAAACGGACCGGCTCCGGCACCCCGGAATGGGCCGCCGCGGCAAAAAACGGACCGGAGCCGGCACCCCGGAATGGGCCGCCGCGGCAAAAAACGGACCGGAGCCGGCACCCCGGAATGGGCCACCGTGGCAAAAAACGGACCGGGTCCGGCACCCCGGAATGGGCCGCCGCGGCAAAAAACGGACCGGCTCTGGCACCCCGGAATGGGCCGCCGCGGCAAAAAACTGACCGGAGCCGGCACCCCGGCATGGGCCGCCGCGGCAAAAAACGGACCGGAGCCGGCACCCCGGAATGGGCCGCCGCGGCAAAAAACGGACCGGAGCCGGCACCCCGGAATGGGCCGCCGCGGCAAAAAACGGACCGGCCCCGGCACCCCGGAATGGGCCGCCGCGGCAAAAAACGGACCGGCCCCGGCACCCCGGAATGGGCCGCCGCGGCAAAAAACGGACCGGCGCCGGCACCCCGGAATGGGCCGCCGCGGCAAAAAACGGACCGGCCCCGGCACCCCGGAATGGGCCGCCGCGGCAAAAAACGGACCGGCGCCGGCACCCCGGAATGGGCCGCCGCAGCAAAAAACGGACCGGCGCCGGCACCCCGGCATGGGCCGCCGCGGCAAAAAACGGACCGGGTCCGGCACCCCGGCATGGGCCGCCGCGGCAAAAAACGGACCGGCTCCGGCACCCCGGAATGGGCCGCCGCGGCAAAAAAACGGACCGGCCCCGGCACCCCGGAATGGGCCGCCGCGGCAAAAAACGGACCGGGTCCGGCACCCCCGGAATGGGCCGCCGCGGCAAAAAACGGACCGGGTCCGGCACCCCGGAATGGGCCGCCGCGGCAAAAAACGGACCGGCGCCGGCACCCCGGAATGGGCCGCCGCGGCAAAAAACGGACCGGCCCCGGCACCCCGGAATGGGCCGCCGCGGCAAAAAACGGACCGGAGCCGGCACCCTGGAATGGGCCGCCGCGGCAAAAAACGGACCGGCGCCGGCACCCAGGAATGGGCCGCCGCGGCAAAAAACGGACCGGCTCTGGCACCCCCGGAATGGGCCGCCGCGGCAAAAAACGGACCGGAGCTGGCACCCTGGAATGGGCCGCCGCGGCAAAAAACGGACCGGCGCCGGCACCCAGGAATGGGCCGCCGTGGCAAAAAACGTACCTGCACCGGCACCCCGGAATGGGCCGCCGTGGCCAA